>NC_064922.1:101213643-101522764 GCF_023897955.1 Schistocerca gregaria
CGATTTGATCGTTCCATGGAAGACCATTAGTAGTTTCCTATGCACATCTGGTGGCATTCTGTAATCTGTGGACCTTCAAAGTGTTGATGAAACACAGAGATTGCATCGGGATTGAATACAACAGTCACCATGCGCACTTTCCTCCATGGGAGTAATTCTCTAACATCCTACGCTTTGATCGTTCCCTGGAAGACCAGTAGTAGTTTCCGATGCACAACTGGTGGCATTCTGTAACCTGTGGACAATCAGAGTGTTGATGAAACACAGAAATGTCATCGGGATTAAATACAGCAGTCACCATCCGCACTTTCCTCCACGGGAATAATGTCTCAAACAGTCTACGATTTGATCGTTCCCTGGAAGACCAGTAGTAGATTCCGATGCACATATGGAATCATTCTGTAATCTGTGGACCTTCTAAGTGTTGATGAAACAAGGAAATTGCATCGGGATGAATACAACAGGCACCATCCCCACTTTCCTCCATGTTAGTAATGTCTCAAACAGTCTACGCTTTGATCGTTCCCTGGAAGACCAGTGTTAGTTTCCGATGCACATCTGGAGGCATTCTGTAATCTGTGGGCTATCAGAGTGTTGATGAAACACAGAAATTGTATTGGGATTGATTACAACAGACACCGTGCGCACGTTCCTCCATGGGAGTAATGTCTCAAAGAGTCTACGATTTCATCGTTCCCTGGAAGAGCAGTGGTAGTTTCCGATGCGCATCTGGAGGCATTCTGTAATCTGTGTAGTATCGGAGTGTTGATGAAACACAGAGATTGCATCGGGATTGAATACAACAGTCACCATGCGCACTTTCCTCCATGGGAGTAATTCTCTAACATCCTACGCTTTGATCGTTCCCTGGAATACCAGGAGTAGTTTCTGATGCACATCTGGATTCATTCTGTAATCTGTGAACTATGAGAGGGTTGATGAAACACAGAAATTGCATCTGGTTTGAATACAGCAGTCACCATGCGCACTTTGCTCCATGGGAGTAGTGTCTCAAACAGCCTACGTTTGATCGTTCCCTGGAAGACCAGTAGTAGTTTCAGATGCACATCAGGAGGCATTCTGTAACCTGTGGACAATCAGAGTGTTGATGGAGCACAGAAATTGCATCAGGATTGAAAACAACAGTCACCATGCCCACTTTCCTGCATGGAAGTAATTCTCTAACATCCTACGGTTTGATCGTTCCCTGGAAGACCAGTAGTAGTTTCCGATGCACATCTGGTGGCATTCTGTAACCTGTGGACAATCAGCGTGTTGATGAAACACAGAAATTGCATCGGGATTGAATACAACAGTCACCATGCGCACTTTCCTCCACGGGAGTAATGTCTCAAACAGACTACGCTTTGATCGTTCCCTCGAAGACCAGTAGTAGTTTCCGATGCACATCTGGAGGCATTCTGTAATCTGTGGGCCATCAGAGTGTTGATGAAACACAGAAATTGTATTGGGATTGATTACAACAGTCACCGTGCGCACGTTCCTCCATGGGAGTAATGTCACTAACAATCTACGTTTTGATCGTTCCCTGGAAGACCACTAGTAGTTTCCGATGCACATCTGGAGGCATTCTGTAATCTGTGGGCTATCAGAGTGTTGATGAAACACAGAAATTGTATTGGGATTGATTACAACAGTCACCGTGCGCACGTTCCTCCATGGGAGTAATGTCTCAAAGAGTCTACGATTTGATCGTTCCCTGAAAAACCTGTTGTAGTTTCCGATGCGCATCTGGAGGCATTCTGTAATCTGTGGACCTTTAAAGTGTTGATGAAACACAGAAATTGCAATGGGATTGAATACAAAAGTCACCATGCGCAATTTTCCTCCATGGGAGTAATGTCTCAAGCAGTCTACCCTTTGATCGTTCCCTGGAAGACCAGTAGTAGTTTCCGATGCACATCTGGAGGCATTCTGTAATCCGTGGACTATCAGAGTGTTGATGATAAACAGAAATTGCTTCGGGATTGAATACAACAGTCACCACGCGCACTCTCCTCCATGGGTGTAATGTCTCAAACAGTCTACGCTTTGATCGTTCCCTGGAAGACCAGTGGTAGTTTCCGATGCACATCTGGAGGCATTCTGTAATCTGTGGACTATCAGAGTGTTGATGATACAAAGAAATTGGATCGCGATTGAATACAACAGTCACCATAAGCACTTTGATCCATGTAAGTAGTGTCCCAAACAGTTGCTTTTTTATCATTCCCTGGAAGACCAGTAGTAGTTTCCGATGCACATCTGGAAGCATTCTGTAATCTGTGGACTATCAGAGTGTTGATGAAACACAGAAATTGCATAGGGATTAAATACAACAGTCACCATGCGTACCTTCCTCCATGTTAGTAATGTCTCAAACAGTCTACCCTTTGATCGTTCCCTGGAAGTCCAGTAGTAGTTTCCGATGCACATCTGGAGGCATTCTGTAATCCGCGGACTATCAGTGTGTTAATGAAACACAGAAGTTGCATCCGGATTGAATACAACAGTCACCGTGCGCACTTTCCTCCATGCGAGTAATGTCTCAAACAGTCTCCGCTTTGATCGTTCCCTGGAAGACCAGTGGTAGTTTTCGATGCACATCTGGAGGCTTTCTGTAATCTGTGGACTATCAGAGTGTCGATAAAACACAGAAATTGCATCGGGATTGAATACAACAGTCACCATGTGCATCTTCCTCCATGGGAGTAATGCCTCAAACCGTCTACGCTTTGATCGTTCCCAGGAAGACCAGTAGTAGTTTCCGATGCACATCTGGAGGCATTCTGTAATCTGTGGAGTATCAGAGTGTTGATGAAGAACAGAAATTGCATCGGGATTGAATACACCAGTCACCATGCGCACTTTCCTCCCTGGGGGTAATGTCTCAAAGAGTTTACTCTTTGATCGTTCCCTGGAATACCAGGAGTAGTTTCTGATGCACATCTGGAGGCATTCTGTAATCTGTGAACTATGAGAGGGTTGATGAAACACAGAAATTGCATCTGGTTTGAATACAGCAGTCACCATGCGCACTTTGCTCCATGGGAGTAGTGTCTCAAACAGCCTACGTTTGATCGTTGCCTGGAAGACCTGAAGTAGTTTCCGATGCACATCTGGAGGCATTCTGTAATCTGTGGACTATCAGAGTGTTGATGAAACACAGAAATTTCCTCGGAATTGAATACAACTGTCACCATGCGCACTTTCCTCCATGGAAGTAATGTCTCAAACAGTCTACGATTTGATCGTTCCATGGAAGACCATTAGTAGTTTCCTATGCACATCTGGTGGCATTCTGTAATCTGTGGACATTCAAAGTGTTGATGAAACACAGAAATTGCATCGGGATTGAATACAACAGTCACCATGTACATTTTCCTCCATGGGAGTAATGCCTCAAACCGTCTACGCTTTGATCGTTCCCTGGAAGACCAGTGGTAGTTTTCGATGCACATCTGGAGGCTTTCTGTAATCTGTGGACTATCAGAGTGTCGATAAAACACAGAAATTGCATCGGGATTGAATACAACAGTCACCATGTGCATTTTCCTCCATGGGAGTAATGCCTCAAACCGTCTACGCTTTGATCGTTCCCAGGAAGACCAGTAGTAGTTTCCGATGCACATCTGGAGGCATTCTGTAATCTGTGGAGTATCAGAGTGTTGATGAAACACAGAAATTGCATCGCGATTGAATACAACAGTCACCATAAGCTCTTTGATCCATGTAAGTAGTGTCTCAAACAGTTGTTTTTTTATCATTCTCTGGAAGACCAGTAGTAGTTTCCGATGCACATCTGGAAGCATTCTGTAATCTGTGGACTATTAGAGTGTTGATGAAACACAGAAATTGCATAGGGATTAAATACAACAGTAACCATGCGCACTTTCCTCCATGTTAGTATTGTCTCAAACAGTCTACGCTTTGATCGTTCCCTGGAAGGCCAGTAGTAGTTTCCGATGCACATCTGGCGGCATTCTGTAATCCGCAGACTATCAGTGTGTTTATGAATCACAGAAGTTGCATCCGGGTTGAATACAACAGTCACCGTGTGCACTTTCCTCCATGGGAGGAATGTCTCTAACAGTCTACGCTTTGATCGTTCCCTAGAAGACCAATAGTAGTTTCCGATGCACATCTGGAGGAATTCTGTAAGCTGTGGACTATCAGTGTGTTGATGATACACTAAAATAGCATTGCGATTGAATACAACAGTCACCATGCGCACTTTCCTCCATGGGAGTAACATTCCTAACATACTACGCTTTGATCATTCCCTGGAAGACCAGTAGTAGTTTCCGATGCACATCTGGTGGCATTCTGTAACCTGTGGACAATCAAAGTGTTGATGAAGCACAGAAATTGCATCGGGATTGAATACAACAGTCACCATGCGCACTTTCCTCCATGGAAGTAATTCTCTAACATCCTGCGCTTTGATCGTTCCCTGGAAGACCAGTAGTAGTTTCCGATGCACATCTGGAGGCACTCTCTAATCCGTGGATTATCAGAGTGTTGATGATAAACAGAAATTGCTTCGGGATTGATTACAACACTCACCACGCACACTCTCCTCCATGGGTGTAATGTCTCAAACAGTCTACGCTTTGATCGTTCCCTGGAAGACCAGTGGTAGTTTCCGATGCACATCTGGAGGCATTCTGTAATCTGTGGACTATCAGAGTGTTGATGAAACACAGAAATTGCATCGCGATTGAATACAACAGTCACCATAAGCTCTTTGATCCATATAAGTAGTGTCTCAAACAGTTGTTTTTTTTATCATTCCCTGGAAGACCAGTAGTAGTTTCCGATGCACATCTGGAAGCATTCTGTAATCAGTGGACTATCAGAGTGTTGATGAAACACAGAAATTGCATAGGGATTAAATACAACAGTCACTGTGCGCACTTTCCTCCATGGGAGTAATGTCTCAAACAGTCTACGCTTTGATCGTTCCCTGGAAGACCAGTGGTAGTTTTCGATGCACATCTGGAGGCTTTCTGTAATCTGTGGACTATCAGAGTGTCGATGAAACACAGAAATTGCATCGGGATTGAATACAACAGTCACCATGTGCATTTTCCTCCATGGGAGTAATGCCTCAAACCGTCTACGCTTTGATCGTTCCCAGGAATACCAGTAGTAGATTCCGATGCACATCTGGAGGCATTCTGTAATCTGTGGAGTATCAGAGTGTTGATGAAGCACAGAAATTGCATCGGGATTGAATACAGCAGTCACCATGCGCACTTTCCTCCATGGGGGTAATGTCTCAAAGAGATTACTCTTTGATCGTTCCCTGGAATACCAGGAGTAGTTTCTGATGCACATCTGGAGACATTCTGTAAACTGTGAACTATGAGAGGGTTGATGAAACACAGAAATTGCATCTGGTTTGAATACAGCAGTCACCATGCGCACTTTGCTCCATGGGAGTAGTGTCTCAAACAGCCTACGTTTGATCGTTCCCTGGAAGACCTGAAGTAGTTTCCGATGCACATCTGGAGGCATTCTGTAATCTGTGGACTATCAGAGTGTGGATGAAACACAGAAATTTCTTCGGAATTGAATACAACTGTCACCATGCGCACTTTCCTCCATGGGAGTAATGTCTGAAACAGTCTACGATTTGATCGTTCCATGGACGACCATTAGTAGTTTCCTATGCACATCTGGTGGCATTCTGTAATCTGTGGACCTTCAAAGTGTTGATGAAACACAGAAATTGCATCGGGATTGAATACAACAGTCACCATGCACACTTTCCTCCATGGGAGTAATGTCCCTAACAGTCTACGCTTTGATCGTTCCCTAGAAGACCAATAGTAGTTTCCGATGCACATCTGGAGGAATTATGTAATCTGTGGACTATCAGAGTGTTGATGATACACTAAAATAGCATCGGGATTGAATACAACAGTCACCATGCGCACTTTCCTCCATGGGAGTAACATTCCTAACAGTCTACGCTTTGCCATTCCCTGGAAGTCCAGTAGTAGTTTCCGATGCACAACTGGTGGCATTCTGTAACCTGTGGACAATCAGAGTGTTGATGAAGCACAGAAATTGCATCGGGATTGAATACAACAGTCACCATGCGCACTTTCCTTCATGGAAGTAATTCTCTAACATCCTACGCTTTGATCGTTCCCTGGAAGACCAGTAGTAGTTTCCGATGCACATCTGGTGGCATTCTGTAACCTGTGGACAATCAGAGTGTTGATGAAACACAGAAATTGCATCGGGATTGAATACAACAGTCACCATGCGCACTTTCCTCCACGGGAGTTATGTCTCAAACTGTCTACGCTTTGATCGTTCCCTGGAAGACCAGTAGTAGTTTCCGATGCACATCTGGAGGCATTCTGTAATCTGTGGACTATCAGAGTGTTGATGAAACACAGAAATTGCATCGGGATTGAATACAACAGTCACCATGCGCACTTTCCTCCATGGGAGTAATTCTCTAACATTTTACGCTTTGATCGTTCCCTGGAAGACCAGTAGTAGTTTCCGATGCACATCTTGATGCATTCTGTGATCTGTGGATTATCTGAGTGTTGATGAAACACAGAAATTTCATCGGGATTGAATACAACAGTCACCATGCGCACTTTCCTCCACAGGAGTAATGTCTCAAACAGTCTACGCTTTGATCGTTCCCTGGAAGACCAGTAGTAGTTTCCGATGCACATCTGGAGGCATTCTGTAACCTGTGGACTATCAGAGTGTTGATGAAACACAGAAATTGCATCGGGGTTGAATACAACAGTCACCATGCGCACTTTCCTCCATGGGAGTAATGTCGCAAACAGTCTACGCTTTGATCATTCCCTGGAAGACCAGAAGTAGTTTCCGATGCACATCTGGAGGCATTCTGTATTCTGTTTGGTATCTGAGTGTTGATGAAACACAGAAATTGCATCGGGATTGAATACAACAGTCACCATGCGCACTTTCCTCCATGGGAGTAATGTCGCAAAAAGTCTACGCTTTGATCATTTCCTTGAAGACCAGTAGTAGTTACCGATGCACATCTGGAGGCATTCTGTAATCTGTGGACATTCAGATTGTTGATGAAACACAGAAATTGCATCGGGATTGAACACAACAGTCACCATGCGCAATTTCCTCCATGGGAGCAATCTCTCAAACAGTCTACGCTTTGATCGTTCCCTGGAAGAGCAGTAGTAGTTTCCGATGCACATCTGGAATCATTCTGTAATCTGTGGAGTATCAGAGTGTTTATGAAACACAGAAATTGCATCGGGATTGAATACAACAGACACCATGCGCACTTTCCTCCACGGGAGTAATGTCTCTAACAGTCTACGCTTTGATCGTTCCCTAGAAGACCAATAGTAGTTTCCGATGCACATCTGGAGGAATTCTGTAATCTGTGGAGTATCAGAGTGTTGATGATACACTAAAATAGCATCGGGATTGAATACAACAGTCACCATGCGCACTTTCCTCCATGGGAGTAACATCCCTAACAGTCTACGATTTCGTCATTCCCGGGAAGACCAGAAGTACTTTCCGATGCACATCTGGAGGCATTCTGTTATCTGTGCACTATCAGAGTGTTGCTGAAACATAGAACTTGCATCGGGATTGAATACAACTGACACCATGCGCACTTTCCTCCATGGAGTAATGCCTCAAACAGTCTACGCTTTGATCGTTCCCTGGAAGAGCAGTAGTAGTTTCCGATGCACGTCAGGTGGCATTCTGTAATCTGTGGACTATCAGAGTGTTGATGAAACACAGAAATTGCATCGGGAAAGGAACAACACTCATCATGCGCACTTTCCTCCACCGGAGTAATGTCTCAAACAGTCTACGCTTTGATCGTTCCCTGGTAGACCAGTAGTAGTTTCCGATGCACATCTGGAGGCATTCTGAAATTTGTGGAATATCAGAGTGTTGATGAAACACAGAAATTGCATCGGGATTGAATACAACAGTCACCATGCGCACTTTCCTACATGGGAGTAATTCTCTAACATTCTACGCTTTGATCGTTCCCTCTGAGACCAGTAGTAGTTTCCGATGCACATCTGGTGGCATTCTGTAACCTGTGGACAATCAGAGTGTTGATGAAACACAGAAATTGCATCGGGATTGAATACAACAGTCACCATGCGCACTTTCCTCCATGGGAGTAATTCTCTAACATTCTACGCTTTGATCGTTCCCTGGTAGACCAGTAGTAGTTTCCGATGCACATCTGGAGGCATTCTGAAATTTGTGGAATATCAGAGTGTTGATGAAACACAGAAATTGCATCGGGATTGAATACAACAGTCATCATGCGCAATTTCCTCCATGGGAGCAATGTCTCAAACAGTCTACGCTTTGATCGTTCCCTGGAGGACCAGTAGTAGTTTCCGATGTACATCTGGAGGCATTCTGTAATCTGTGGAGTATCACAGTGTTTATGAAACACAGAAATTGCATCGGGATTGAATACAACAGACACCATGCGCACTTTCCTACATGGGAGCAGTGTCTCAAACAGTCTACGCTTTGATCGGTCATTGGAAGACCAATAGTAGTTACCGATGAACATCTGAAGGCATTCTGTAATCTGTGGACTATTAGAGTGTTGATGAAACACAGAAATTGCATCGGAATTGAATACAACAGTCACCATGCGCACTTTCCTCTATGGGAGCAATGTCTCAAACAGTCTACGATTTGATCGTTCCCTGGAAGACCAGTAGTAGTTTCCGATGCACATCTGGAATCATTCTGTAATCTGTGGACCTTCAAAGTGTTGATGAAAGTAGGAAATTGCATCGGGATTGAATACAACAGTCACCATCCCCACTTTCCTCCATGTTAGTAATGTCTCAAACAGTCTACGCTTTGATCGTTCCCTGCAAGTCCAGTAGTAGTTTCCAATGCACATCTGGAGGCATTCTGCAATCCGTGGACTATCAGACTGTTGATCAGAAATTGCATCCGGATTGAATACAACAGTCACCGTGCGCACTTTCCTCCATGGGAGTAATGTCTCAAACAGTCTACGCTTTGATCGTTTCCTGGAAGACCAGTGGTAGTTTCCGGTGCACACCTGGAGGAGTTCTGTAATCTGTGGACTATCAGAGTGTCGATGAAACACAGAAATTGCATCGGGATTGAATACAACAGTCACCATGTGCATTTTCCTCCATGGGAGTAATGCCTCAAACCGTCTACGCTTTCATCCTTCCCAGGAAGACCAGTAGTAGTTTCCGATGCACATCTGGAGGCATTCTGTAATCTGTGGAGTATCAGAGTGTTGATGAAACACAGAAAGCACATCGGGATTGAATACAACAGTCACCATGCGCACTTTCCTCCATGGGAGTAATTCTCTAACATCCTACGCTTTGATCGTTCCCTGGAAGACCAGTAGTAGTTTCCGATGCACATCTGGAGGCATCCTGTAACCTGTGGACAATCAGAGTGTTGATGAAACACAGAAATTGCATCGGTATTGAATACAACAGTCACCATGCGCACTTTCCTCCACAGGAGTAATGTCTCAAACAGTCTACGTTTTGATCGTTCCCTGGAAGACCAGTAGTAGTTTCCGATGCACATCTGGAGGCATTCTGTAACCTGTGGACTATCAGAGTGTTGATGAAACACAGAAATTGCATCGGGGTTGAATACAACAGTCACCATGCGCACTTTCCTCCATGGGAGTAATGTCGCAAACAGTCTACGCTTTGATCATTCCCTGGAAGACCAGAAGTAGTTTCCGATGCACATCTGGAGGCATTCTGTATTCTGTTTGGTATCTGAGTGTTGATGAAACACAGAAATTGCATCGGGATTGAATACAACAGTCACCATGCGCACTTTCCTCCATGGGAGTAATGTCGCAAAAAGTCTACGCTTTGATCATTTCCTTGAAGACCAGTAGTAGTTACCGATGCACATCTGGAGGCATTCTGTAATCTGTGGACATTCAGATTGTTGATGAAACACAGAAATTGCATCGGGATTGAACACAACAGTCACCATGCGCAATTTCCTCCATGGGAGCAATCTCTCAAACAGTCTACGCTTTGATCGTTCCCTGGAAGAGCAGTAGTAGTTTCCGATGCACATCTGGAATCATTCTGTAATCTGTGGAGTATCAGAGTGTTTATGAAACACAGAAATTGCATCGGGATTGAATACAACAGACACCATGCGCACTTTCCTCCACGGGAGTAATGTCTCTAACAGTCTACGCTTTGATCGTTCCCTAGAAGACCAATAGTAGTTTCCGATGCACATCTGGAGGAATTCTGTAATCTGTGGAGTATCAGAGTGTTGATGATACACTAAAATAGCATCGGGATTGAATACAACAGTCACCATGCGCACTTTCCTCCATGGGAGTAACATCCCTAACAGTCTACGATTTCGTCATTCCCGGGAAGACCAGAAGTACTTTCCGATGCACATCTGGAGGCATTCTGTTATCTGTGCACTATCAGAGTGTTGCTGAAACATAGAACTTGCATCGGGATTGAATACAACTGACACCATGCGCACTTTCCTCCATGGAGTAATGCCTCAAACAGTCTACGCTTTGATCGTTCCCTGGAAGAGCAGTAGTAGTTTCCGATGCACGTCAGGTGGCATTCTGTAATCTGTGGACTATCAGAGTGTTGATGAAACACAGAAATTGCATCGGGAAAGGAACAACACTCATCATGCGCACTTTCCTCCACGGGAGTAATGTCTCAAACAGTCTACGCTTTGATCGTTCCCTGGTAGACCAGTAGTAGTTTCCGATGCACATCTGGAGACATTCTGAAATTTGTGGAATATCAGAGTGTTGATGAAACACAGAAATTGCATCGGGATTGAATACAACAGTCACCATGCGCACTTTCCTACATGGGAGTAATTCTCTAACATTCTACGCTTTGATCGTTCCCTCTGAGACCAGTAGTAGTTTCCGATGCACATCTGGTGGCATTCTGTAACCTGTGGACAATCAGAGTGTTGATGAAACACAGAAATTGCATCGGGATTGAATACAACAGTCACCATGCGCACTTTACTCCATGGGAGTAATTCTCTAACATTCTACGCTTTGATCGTTCCCTGGAAGACCAGTAGTAGTTTCCGATGCACATCTTGATGCATTCTGTAATCTGTGGATTATCTGAGTGTTGATGAAACACAGAAATTGCATCGGGATTGAATACGACAGTCACCATGCGCACTTTCCTCCATCGGAGTAATGTCGCAAACAGTCTACGCTTTGATCGTTCCCTTGAAGACCAGTAGTTGTTACCGATGCACATCTGGAGGCATTCTGTAATCTGTGGACATTCAGATTGTTGATGAAACACTGAAATTGCATCGGGATTGAATACAACAGTCACCATGCGCAATTTCCTCCATGGGAGTAATTCTCTAACATCCTACGCTTTGATCGTTCCCTGGGAGACCAGTAGTAGTGTCCGATGCACATCTGGTGGCATTCTGTAACCTGTGGACAGTCAGAGTGTTGATGAAACACAGAAATTGCATCGGGATTGAATACAACAGTCACCATGCGCACTTTCCTCCATGGGAGTAATTCTCTAACATTCTACGATTTGATCGTTCCCTGGAAGACCAGTAGTAGTTTCCGATGCACATCTTGATGCATTCTGTAATCTGTGGATGATCAGAGTGTTGATGAAACACTAAAATTGCATAGGGATTGAATACAACAGTCACCATGTGCACTTTCCTCCAGGGGAGTAATGCCTCAAACAATCTACGCTTTGATCGTTCCCAGGAAGACCAGTAGTAGTTTCCGATGCATATCTGGAGGCATTCTGTAATCTGTGGAGTATCAGAAAATTGATGAAACACAGAAATTGCATCGGGATTGAATACGACAGTCACCATGCGCACTTTCCTCCATCGGAGTAATGTCGCAAACAGTCTACGCTTTGATCGTTCCCTTGAAGACCAGTAGTTGTTACCGATGCACATCTGGAGGCATTCTGTATCCTGTGGACAATCAGAGTGTTGATGAAACACAGAAATTGCATCGGGATTGAATACAACAGTCACCATGCGCACATTCCTCCACAGGAGTAATGTCTCAAACAGTCTACGCTTTGATCGTTCCCTGGAAGACCAGTAGAAGTTTCCGATGCACATCTGGAGCCATTCTGTAACCAGTGGACTATCAGAGTGTTGATGAAACACAGAAATTGCATCGGGATTGAATACAACAGTCACCATGCGCTCTTTCCTCCATGGGAGTAACATCCCTAACAGTCTACGCTTTGATCATTCCCTGGAAGACCAGAAGTAGTTTCCGATGCACATCTGGAGGCATTCTGTAATCTGTTTAGTATCTGAGTGTTGATGAAACACAGAAATTGCATCGTGATTCTATACAACAGTCAACATGCGCACTTTCCTCCATAGGAGTAATTCTCTAACATCCTACGCTTTGATCGTTCCCTGGGAGACCAGTAGTAGTGTCCGATGCACATCTGGTGGCATTCTGTAACCTGTGGACAGTCAGAGTGTTGATGAAACACAGGAATTGCATCGGGATTGAATACAACAGTCACCATGCGCACTTTCCTCCATGGGAGTAATTCTCTAACATTCTACGCTTTGATCGTTCCCTGGAAGACCAGTAGTAGTTTCCGATGCACATCTTGATGCATTCTGTAATCTGTGGATTATCTGAGTGTTGATGAAACACAGAAATTGCATCGGGATTGAATACAACAGTCACCATGCGCACTTTCCTCCATGGGAGTAATGTCGCAAACAGTCTACGCTTTGATCGTTCCCTTGAAGACCAGTAGTAGTTACCGATGCACATCTGGAGGCATTCTGTAATCTGTGGACATTCAGATTGTTGATGAAACACAGAAATTGCATCGTGATTGAATACAACAGTCACCATGCGCAATTTCCTCCATGGGAGCAATCTCTCAAACAGTCTACGCTTTGATCGTTCCCAGGAAGACCAGTAGTAGTTTCCGATGCATATCTGGAGGCATTCTGTAATCTGTGGAGTATCAGAAAATTGATGAAACTCAGAAATTGCATCGGGATTGAATACGACAGTCACCATGCGCACTTTCCTCCATCGGAGTAATGTCGCAAACAGTCTACGCTTTGATCGTTCCCTTGAAGACCAGTAGTTGTTACCGATGCACATCTGGAGGCATTCTGTAACCTGTGGACAATCAGAGTGTTGATGAAACACAGAAATTGCATCGGGATTCAATACAACAGTCACCATGCGCACATTCCTCCACAGGAGTAATGTCTCAAACAGTCTACGCTTTGATCGTTCCCTGGAAGACCAGTAGAAGTTTCCGATGCACATCTGGAGGCATTCTGTAACCAGTGGACTATCAGAGTGTTGATGAAACACAGAAATTGCATCGGGATTGAATACAACAGTCACCATGCGCTCTTTCCTCCATGGGAGTAACATCCCTAACAGTCTACGCTTTGATCATTCCCTGGAAGACCAGAAGTAGTTTCCGATGCACATCTGGAGGCATTCTGTAATCTGTTTAGTATCTGAGTGTTGATGAAACACAGAAATTGCATCGTGATTCTATACAACAGTCAACATGCGCACTTTCCTCCATGGGAGTAATTCTCTAACATCCTACGCTTTGATCGTTCCCTGGGAGACCAGTAGTAGTGTCCGATGCACATCTGGTGGCATTCTGTAAACTGTGGACAGTCAGAGTGTTGATGAAACACAGAAATTGGATCGGGATTGAATACATCAGTCACCATGCGCACTTTCCTCCATGGGAGTAATTCTCTAACATTCTACGCTTTGATCGTTCCCTGGAAGACCAGTAGTAGTTTCCGATGCACATCTTGATGCATTCTGTAATCTGTGGATTATCTGAGTGTTGATGAAACACAGAAATTGCATCGGGATTGAATACAACAGTCACCATGCGCACTTTCCTCCATGGGAGTAATGTCGCAAACAGTCTACGCTTTGATCGTTCCCTTGAAGACCAGTAGTAGCTACCGATGCACATCTGGAGGCATTCTGTAATCTGTGGACATTCAGATTGTTGATGAAACACAGAAATTGCATCGTGATTGAATACAACAGTCACCATGCGCAATTTCCTCCATGGGAGCAATCTCTCAAACAGTCTACGCTTTGATCGTTCCCTGGAAGAGCAGTACTAGTTGCCGATGCACATCTGGAATCATTCTGTAATCTGTGGAGTATCAGAGTGTTTATGAAACACAGAAATTGCATCGGGATTGAATACAACAGATACCATGCGCACTGTCCTCCATGGGAGTAATTCTCAAACAGTCTACGCTTTGATCGATCCCTGGAAGACCAGTAGTAATTACCGATGCACATCTTTAGGCATTCTGTAATCTGTGGACATTCAGATTGTTGATGAAACACAGAAATTGCATCGGGATTGAATACAACAGTCACCATGCGCAATTTCCTCCATGGGAGCAATGTCTCAAACAGTCTACGCTTTGATCGTTCCCTGGAAGAGCAGTAGTAGTTTCCGATGCACGTCAGGTGGCATTCTGTAATCTGTGGACTATCAGACTGTTGATTGAAATTGCAACGAGATTGAATACAACAGTCACCATGCGCACTTTCGTCCATGTGACTAATGTCTCAAACAGTCTACGCTTTGTCGTTCCCTGGAGGACCAGTAGTAGTTTCCGATGCACATCTGGTGGCATTCGGTAATCTGTGGAGTATCAGAGTGTTTATGAAACACAGAAATTGCATCGGGACTGAATACAACAGACACCATGCGCCCTTTCCTCCATGGGAGTAATTCTCAAAGAGTCTACGCTTTGATCGATCGCTGGAAGACCAGTAGTAGTTTCCGATGCACATCTGGAGGCATTCTGTAATATGTGGACCTTCAAAGTGTTGATGAAACACAGAGATTGCTTCGGGATTGATTACAACTGACACCATGAGCACTTACCTCCACGGAGTAATGTCTCAAACAGTCTACGCTTTGATCGTTCCCTGGAAGTCCAGTAGTAGTTACCGATGAACATCTCGAGGCATTCTGTAATCTGTGGACTATCAGAGTGTTGATGAAACACAGAAATTGCATCGGGATTGAATACAACAGTTACCATGCGCACTTTCTCTATGGGAGCAAAGACTCAAACAGTCTACGATTTGATCGTTCCCTGGAAGACCAGTAGTAGTTTCCGATGCACATCTGGAATCATTCTGTAATCTGTGGACCTTGAAAGTGTTGATGAAACAAGGAAATTGCTTCGGGATTGAATGCAACAGTCACTATGCGCACTTCCCTCCATGGGAGTAATGTCTGAAACAGTCTACCCTTTGATCGTTCCCTTGAAGACCAGTAGTAGTTAGCGATACACATCTGGAGGCATTCTGTAATCTGTGGACATTCAGATTGTTGATGAAACACAGAAATTGCATCGGGATCGAATACAACAGTCACCATGCGCAATTTCCTCCATGGGAGCAATGTCTCAAACTGTATACGCTTTGATCGTTCCCTGGAAGAGCAGTAGTAGTTTCCGATGCACATCTGGAGGCATTCTGTAATCTGTGGAGTATCAGAGTGTTTATGAAACACAGAAATTGCATCGGGATTGAATACAACAGACACCATGCGCACTTTCCTCCATGGGAGTAATTCTAAAACAGTCTACGCTTTGATCGTTCCCTGGAAGACCAGTAGTAGTTTCCGATGCACATCTGGAGGCATTCTGTAATCTGTGGACCTTCAAAGTGTTGATGAAACACAGAAATTACTTCGGGATTGAATACAACTGACACCATGCGCACTTTCCTCCACGGAGTAATGTCTCAAACAGTCTACGCTTTGATCGTTCCCTTGAAGACCAGTAGTAGTTACCGATGCATATCTGGAGGCATTCTGTAATCTGTGCAGTATCAGAGTGTTTATGAAACACAGAAATTGCATCGGGATTGAATACAACAGACACCATGCGCACTTTCCTCCATGGGAGTAATTCACAAACAGTCTACGTTTTGATCGATCCCTGGAAGACCGGTAGTAGTTTCCGATGCACATCTGGAGGCATTCTGTAATCTGTGGAGTATCAGAGTGTTTATGAAACACAGAAATTGCATCGGGATTGAATACAACAGGCACCATGCGCACTTTCCTGCATGGGAGTAATTCTCAAACAGTCTACGCTTTGATCGATCCCTGGAAGACCAGTAGTAGTAACCGATGCACATCTGGAGACATTCTGTAATCTGTGGACATTCAGATTGTTGATGAAACACAGAAATTGCATCGGGATTGAATACAACAGTCACCATGCGCACTTTCCTCCATGGGAGTAATTCTCTAACATTCTACGCTTTCATCGTTCCCTGGAAGACCAGTAGTAGTTTCCGATGCACATCTTGATGCATTCTGTAATCTGTGGATTATCTGAGTGTTGATGAAACACAGAAATTGCATCGGGATTGAATACAACAGTCACCATGCGCACTTTCCTCCATGGGAGTAATGTCGCAAACAGTCTACGCTTTGATCGTTCCCCTGAGGACCAGTAGTAGTTACCGATGCACATCTGGAGGCATTCTGTAATCTATGGACATTCAGATTGTTGATGAAACACAGAAATTGCATCGGGATTGAATACAACAGTCACCATTCGCAATTTCCTCCATGGGAGCAATGTCTCGAACAGTCTACGCTTTGATCGTTCCCTGGAAGAGCAGTAGTAGTTTCCGATACACATCTGGAGGCATTCTGTAATCTGTGGACTATCAGACTGTTGATTGAAATTGCAACGAGATTGAATACAACAGTCACCATGCGCACTTTCGTCCATGTGACTAATGTCTCAAACAGTCTACGCTTTGATCGTTCCCTGGAGGACCAGTAGTAGTTTCCGATGCACATCTGGTGGCATTCGGTAATCTGTGGAGTATCAGAGTGTTTATGAAACACAGAAATTGCATCGGGACTGAATACAACAGACACCATGCGCCCTTTCCTCCATGGGAGTAATTCTCAAAGAGTCTACGCTTTGATCGATCGCTGGAAGACCAGTAGTAGTTTCCGATGCACATCTGGAGGCATTCTGTAATATGTTGACCTTCAAAGTGTTGATGAAACACATAGATTGCTTCGGGATTGATTACAACTGACACCATGAGCACTTACCTCCACGGAGTAATGTCTCAAACAGTCTACGCTTTGATCGTTCCCTGGAAGTCCAGTAGTAGTTACCGATGAACATCTCGAGGCATTCTGTAATCTGTGGACTATCAGAGTGTTGATGAAACACAGAAATTGCATCGGGATTGAATACAACAGTTACCATGCGCACTTTCTCTATGGGAGCAATGACTCAAACAGTCTACGATTTGATCGTTCCCTGGAAGACCAGTAGTAGTTTCCGATGCACATCTGGAATCATTCTGTAATCTGTGGACCTTGAAAGTGTTGATGAAACAAGGAAATTGCATCGGGATTGAATGCAACAGTCACTATGCGCACTTTCCTCCATGGGAGTAATGTCGCAAACAGTCTACGCTTTGATCGTTCCCTTGAAGACCAGTAGTAGTTAGCGATACACATCTGGAGGCATTCTGTAATCTGTGGACATTCAGATTGTTGATGAAACACAGAAATTGCATCGGGATTGAATACAACAGTCACCATGCGCAATTTCCTCCATGGGAGCAATGTCTCAAACTGTCTACGCTTTGATCGTTCCCTGGAAGAGCAGTAGTAGTTTCCGATGCACATCTGGAGGCATTCTGTAATCTGTGGAGTATCAGAGTGTTTATGAAACACAGAAATTGCATCGGGATTGAATACAACAGGCACCATGCGCACTTTCCTGCATGGGAGTAATTCTCAAACAGTCTACGCTTTGATCGATCCCTGGAAGACCAGTAGTAGTAACCGATGCACATCTGGAGACATTCTGTAATCTGTGGACATTCAGATTGTTGATGAAACACAGAAATTGCATCGGGATTGAATACAACAGTCACCATGCGCACTTTCCTCCATGGGAGTAATTCTCTAACATTCTACGCTTTCATCGTTCCCTGGAAGACCAGTAGTAGTTTCCGATGCACATCTTGATGCATTCTGTAATCTGTGGATTATCTGAGTGTTGATGAAACACAGAAATTGCATCGGGATTGAATACAACAGTCACCATGCGCACTTTCCTCCATGGGAGTAATGTCGCAAACAGTCTACGCTTTGATCGTTCCCTTGAAGACCAGTAGTAGTTACCGATACACATCTGGAGGCATTCTGTAATCTGTGGAAATTCAGATTGTTGATGAAACACAGAAGTTGCATCGGGATTGAATACAACGTTCACCATGCGCAATTTCCTCCATGAGAGCAATGTCTCAAACAGTCTACGCTTTGGTCGTTCCCTGGAAGAGCAGTAGTAGTTTCCGATGCACATCTGGAGGCATTCTGTAATCTGTGGACTATCAGACTGTTGATGAAACACAGAAATTGCATCGAGATTGAATACAACAGTTACCATGCGCTCTTTCGTCCATGGGAGTAATGTCTCAAACAGTCTACGCTTTGATCGTTCCCTGGAGGACCAGTAGTAGTTTCCGATGCACATCTGGAATCATTCTGTAATCTGTGGACCTTCAAAGTGTTGATGAAACAAGGAAATTGCATCGGGATTGAATACAACAGTCACCATGCACACTTCCCTCCATGGGAGTAATGTCTCAAACAGTCACCCTTTGATCGTTCCCTGGAAGACCAGTAGTAGTTTCCGATGCACATCTGGAGTCATTCTGTGATCTGTGGACTATCAGAGTGTTGATGAAACACAGCAGTTGTATCGGGATGGAATACAACAGTCACCATGCGCACTTTCCTCGATGTTAGAAATGTCTCAAACAGTCTACGCTTTGATCGTTCCCTGGAAGACCAGTATTAGTTTCCGATGCACATCTGGAAACATTCTGTAATCTGTGGACCTTCAGAGTGTTAATGAAACACAGAAAATGCATCAAGATTGAATACAACAGTCACCATGCGCACTTTCCTCCATGGGAGTAATGTCTCTAACAGTCTACGCTTTGATCGTTCCCTGGAAGACCAATAGTAGTTTCCGATGCACATCTGGAGGCATTCCGTAATCTGTGGATTATCAGAGTGTTGATGAAACACTAAAATTGCATAGGGATTTAATACAACAGTCACCATGCGCACTTTCCTCCATAAGAGTAATGTCTCAAACAGACTACGATTTGATCGTTCCCTGGAAGTCCAGTAGTAGTTTCCGATGCACATATGGAGGCATTCTGTAAAATGTGGACTATAAGTCTGTTGATGGAACACAGAAATTGCATCCGGATTGAATACAACAGTCACCGTGCGCACTTTCCTCCATGGGAGTAATGTCTCAAACATCCTACGCTTTTATCGTTCCCTGGAAGTCCAGTAGTAGTTTCCGATGCACATTTGGAGACATTCTGTAATATGTGGACTATAAGTCTGTTGATGGAACACAGAAATTGCAAACGGATTGAATACAACAGTCACCGTGCGCACTTTCCTCCATGGGAGTAATGTCTCAAACAGCCTACGCTTTCATCGTTCCCTGGAAGGATAGTAGTAGTTTTCGATGCACATCAGGAGGCATTCTGTAATCTGTGGACTATCAGACTGTTCATAATACACAGAAATTGCCTCGGGATAGAATACAACAGTCACCATGCGCAATTTCCTCCATGAGAGTAATGTCTCAAACAGTCTACGCTTTGATCGTTCCCTGGAAGACCAGTAATAGTTACCGATGCACATCTGGAGGCATTCTGTTATCTGTGGACTATCAGAGTTGTGATGAAACACAGAAATTACATCGGGATTGAATACAACAGTGACCATGCTAACTTTCCTCCATGGGAGAAATGTCTCAAACAGTCTACGCTTTGATCGTTCCCTGGAAGACCAGTAGTAGTTTGCGTGGCACATCTGGAGGCATTCTGTAATCTGAGGACTATCAGAGTGTTGATGAAACACTAAAATTGCATAGGGATTGAATACAACAGTCACCATGCGCACTTTCCTCCATAAGAGTAATGTCTCAAACAGTCTACGCTTTGATCGGTCCCTGGAAGTCCAGTAGTAGTTTCCGATGCACATATGGAGGCATTCTGTAATATGTGGACTATAAGTCTGTGATGGAACACAGAAATTGCATCTGGATTGAATACAACAGTCACCGTGCGCACTTTCCTCCATGGGAGTAATGTCTCAAACAGCCTACGCTTTGATCGTTCCCTGGAAGACCAGTAGTAGTTTCCGATGCACATCTGGAGGCATTCTATAATCTGTGGAGTATCAGAGTGTTGATGAATCACAGAAATTTCATCGGGATTGAATACAACAGTCACCATGCCCTCTTTCCTCCATGGGGGTAATGTCTCAAAGAGTTTACTCTTTGATCGTTCCCTGGAATACCAGAAGTAATTTCCGATGCACATCTGGAGGCATTCTGTTAGCTGTGGACTATCAGAGTGTTGATGAAACACAGAAATTGCATCGGGATTTAATACAACAGTTACCATCCGCTCTTTCCTCCAAGTTAGTAATGTCTCAAATTGTCTTCGCTTTGATCGTTCCCTGGAAGACCAGTGTTAGTTTCCGATGCACATCTGCAGGCATTCCGTAATCTGTGGACTATCAGTGTGTTGATGAAACACTGAAATTGCATCGGGATTGAATACAACAGTCACTATGCTCACTTTCCTCCATGGGAGTAATGTCTCTAACAGTCTACGCTTTGATCGTTCCCTGGATGACCAGTAGTAGTTTCCGATGCAAATCTGGTGGCATTCTGTAATCTGCGGACTATCCGAGTGTTGATGAAACACAGAAATTACTTCGGGGTTGAATACAACTGTCACCGTGCGCACTTTCCTCAATGGGAGTAATGTCTCAAACAGTCTACGCTTTGATCGTTCCATGGAAGACCATTAGCAGTTTCCGATGCACATCTGGAGGCATTCTGTAATCTGTGGACCTTCAAAGTGTTGATGAAACACAGAAATTGCATCGGGATTGAATACAACAGTCACCATGCGCACTTTCCTCCATAAGAGTAATGTCTCAAACAGTTTACGATTTGATCGTTCCCTGGAAGACCAGTAGTAGTTTCCGATGCACATCTGGAGGTATTCTGTAATCTGTGGACTATCAGAGTGTTGATGAAACACAGAAATGGCATCAGGATTGAATACAACAGTCACCATGTGCACTTTCCTCCATGGGAGTAATGTCTCAAATAGTCTATTCTTTGATCGTTCCCAGGAAGACAAGTAGTAGTTTCCGATGCACATCTGGAGGCATTCTGTAATATGTGGACCTTCAAAGTGTTGATGAAACACAGAGATTGCTTCGGGATTGATTACAACTGACACCATGAGCACTTACCTCCACGGAGTAATGTCTCAAACAGTCTACGCTTTGATCGTTCCCTGGAAGTGCAGTAGTAGTTACCGATGAACATCTCGAGGCATTCTGTAATCTGTGGACTATCAGAGTGTTGATGAAACACAGAAATTGCATCGGGATTGAATACAACAGTTACCATGCGCACTTTCTCTATGGGAGCAATGACTCAAACAGTCTACGATTTGATCGTTCCCTGGAAGACCAGTAGTAGTTTCCGATGCACATCTGGAATCATTCTGTAATCTGTGGACCTTGAAAGTGTTGATGAAACAAGGAAATTGCATCGGGATTGAATGCAACAGTCACTATGCGCACTTCCCTCCATGGGAGTAATGTCTCAAACAGTCTACCCTTTGATCGTTCCCTTGAAGACCAGTAGTAGTTAGCGATACACATCTGGAGGCATTCTGTAATCTGTGGACATTCAGATTGTTGATGAAACACAGAAATTGCATCGGGATCGAATACAACAGTCACCATGCGCAATTTCCTCCATGGGAGCAATGTCTCAAACTGTATACGCTTTGATCGTTCCCTGGAAGAGCAGTAGTAGTTTCCGATGCACATCTGGAGGCATTCTGTAATCTGTGGAGTATCAGAGTGTTTATGAAACACAGAAATTGCATCGGGATTGAATACAACAGACACCATGCGCACTTTCCTCCATGGGAGTAATGTCGCAAACAGTCTACGCTTTGATCGTTCCCTTGAAGACCAGTAGTAGTTAGCGATACACATCTGGAGGCATTCTGTAATCTGTGGACATTCAGATTGTTGATGAAACACAGAAATTGCATCGGGATTGAATACAACAGTCACCATGCGCAATTTCCTCCATGGGAGCAATGTCTCAAACTGTCTACGCTTTGATCGTTCCCTGGAAGAGCAGTAGTAGTTTCCGATGCACATCTGGAGGCATTCTGTAATCTGTGGAGTATCAGAGTGTTTATGAAACACAGAAATTGCATCGGGATTGAATACAACAGACACCATGCGCACTTTCCTCCATGGGAGTAATTCTAAAACAGTCTACGCTTTGATCGTTCCCTGGAAGACCAGTAGTAGTTTCCGATGCACATCTGGAGGCATTCTGTAATCTGTGGACCTTCAAAGTGTTGATGAAACACAGAAATTACTTCGGGATTGAATACAACTGACACCATGCGCACTTTCCTCCACGGAGTAATGTCTCAAACAGTCTACGCTTTGATCGTTCCCTTGAAGACCAGTAGTAGTTACCGATGCATATCTGGAGGCATTCTGTAATCTGTGCAGTATCAGAGTGTTTATGAAACACAGAAATTGCATCGGGATTGAATACAACAGACACCATGCGCACTTTCCTCCATGGGAGTAATTCACAAACAGTCTACGTTTTGATCGATCCCTGGAAGACCGGTAGTAGTTTCCGATGCACATCTGGAGGCATTCTGTAATCTGTGGAGTATCAGAGTGTTTATGAAACACAGAAATTGCATCGGGATTGAATACAACAGGCACCATGCGCACTTTCCTGCATGGGAGTAATTCTCAAACAGTCTACGCTTTGATCGATCCCTGGAAGACCAGTAGTAGTAACCGATGCACATCTGGAGACATTCTGTAATCTGTGGACATTCAGATTGTTGATGAAACACAGAAATTGCATCGGGATTGAATACAACAGTCACCATGCGCACTTTCCTCCATGGGAGTAATTCTCTAACATTCTACGCTTTCATCGTTCCCTGGAAGACCAGTAGTAGTTTCCGATGCACATCTTGATGCATTCTGTAATCTGTGGATTATCTGAGTGTTGATGAAACACAGAAATTGCATCGGGATTGAATACAACAGTCACCATGCGCACTTTCCTCCATGGGAGTAATGTCGCAAACAGTCTACGCTTTGATCGTTCCCCTGAGGACCAGTAGTAGTTACCGATGCACATCTGGAGGCATTCTGTAATCTATGGACATTCAGATTGTTGATGAAACACAGAAATTGCATCGGGATTGAATACAACAGTCACCATTCGCAATTTCCTCCATGGGAGCAATGTCTCGAACAGTCTACGCTTTGATCGTTCCCTGGAAGAGCAGTAGTAGTTTCCGATACACATCTGGAGGCATTCTGTAATCTGTGGACTATCAGACTGTTGATTGAAATTGCAACGAGATTGAATACAACAGTCACCATGCGCACTTTCGTCCATGTGACTAATGTCTCAAACAGTCTACGCTTTGATCGTTCCCTGGAGGACCAGTAGTAGTTTCCGATGCACATCTGGTGGCATTCGGTAATCTGTGGAGTATCAGAGTGTTTATGAAACACAGAAATTGCATCGGGACTGAATACAACAGACACCATGCGCCCTTTCCTCCATGGGAGTAATTCTCAAAGAGTCTACGCTTTGATCGATCGCTGGAAGACCAGTAGTAGTTTCCGATGCACATCTGGAGGCATTCTGTAATATGTTGACCTTCAAAGTGTTGATGAAACACAGAGATTGCTTCGGGATTGATTACAACTGACACCATGAGCACTTACCTCCACGGAGTAATGTCCCAAACAGTCTACGCTTTGATCGTTCCCTGGAAGTCCAGTAGTAGTTACCGATGAACATCTCGAGGCATTCTGTAATCTGTGGACTATCAGAGTGTTGATGAAACACAGAAATTGCATCGGGATTGAATACAACAGTTACCATGCGCACTTTCTCTATGGGAGCAATGACTCAAACAGTCTACGATTTGATCGTTCCCTGGAAGACCAGTAGTAGTTTCCGATGCACATCTGGAATCATTCTGTAATCTGTGGACCTTGAAAGTGTTGATGAAACAAGGAAATTGCATCGGGATTGAATGCAACAGTCACTATGCGCACTTCCCTCCATGGGAGTAATGTCTCAAACAGTCTACCCTTTGATCGTTCCCTTGAAGACCAGTAGTAGTTAGCGATACACATCTGGAGGCATTCTGTAATCTGTGGACATTCAGATTGTTGATGAAACACAGAAATTGCATCGGGGTCGAATACAACAGTCACCATGCGCAATTTCCTCCATGGGAGCAATGTCTCAAACTGTATACGCTTTGATCGTTCCCTGGAAGAGCAGTAGTAGTTTCCGATGCACATCTGGAGGCATTCTGTAATCTGTGGAGTATCAGAGTGTTTATGAAACACAGAAATTGCATCGGGATTGAATACAACAGACACCATGCGCACTTTCCTCCATGGGAGTAATGTCGCAAACAGTCTACGCTTTGATCGTTCCCTTGAAGACCAGTAGTAGTTAGCGATACACATCTGGAGGCATTCTGTAATCTGTGGACATTCAGATTGTTGATGAAACACAGAAATTGCATCGGGATTGAATACAACAGTCACCATGCGCAATTCCCTCCATGGGAGCAATGTCTCAAACTGTCTACGCTTTGATCGTTCCCTGGAAGAGCAGTAGTAGTTTCCGATGCACATCTGGAGGCATTCTGTAATCTGTGGAGTATCAGAGTGTTTATGAAACACAGAAATTGCATCGGGATTGAATACAACAGGCACCATGCGCACTTTCCTGCATGGGAGTAATTCTCAAACAGTCTACGCTTTGATCGATCCCTGGAAGACCAGTAGTAGTAACCGATGCACATCTGGAGACATTCTGTAATCTGTGGACATTCAGATTGTTGATGAAACACAGAAATTGCATCGGGATTGAATACAACAGTCACCATGCGCACTTTCCTCCATGGGAGTAATTCTCTAACATTCTACGCTTTCATCGTTCCCTGGAAGACCAGTAGTAGTTTCCGATGCACATCTTGATGCATTCTGTAATCTGTGGATTATCTGAGTGTTGATGAAACACAGAAATTGCATCGGGATTGAATACAACAGTCACCATGCGCACTTTCCTCCATGGGAGTAATGTCGCAAACAGTCTACGCTTTGATCGTTCCCTTGAATTCCAGTAGTAGTTTCCGATACACATCTGGAGGCATTCTGTAATCTGTGGAAATTCAGATTGTTGATGAAACACAGAAGTTGCATCGGGATTGAATACAACGTTCACCATGCGCAATTTCCTCCATGAGAGCAATGTCTCAAACAGTCTACGCTTTGGTCGTTCCCTGGAAGAGCAGTAGTAGTTTCCGATGCACATCTGGAGGCATTCTGTAATCTGTGGACTATCAGACTGTTGATGAAACACAGAAATTGCATCGAGATTGAATACAACAGTTACCATGCGCTCTTTCGTCCATGGGAGTAATGTCTCAAACAGTGTACGCTTTGATCGTTCCCTGGAGGACCAGTAGTAGTTTCCGATGCACATCTGGAATCATTCTGTAATCTGTGGACCTTCAAAGTGTTGATGAAACAAGGAAATTGCATCGGGATTGAATACAACAGTCACCATGCACACTTCCCTCCATGGGAGTAATGTCTCAAACAGTCACCCTTTGATCGTTCCCTGGAAGACCAGTAGTAGTTTCCGATGCACATCTGGAGTCATTCTGTGATCTGTGGACTATCAGAGTGTTGATGAAACACAGCAGTTGTATCGGGATGGAATACAACAGTCACCATGCGCACTTTCCTCGATGTTAGAAATGTCTCAAACAGTCTACGCTTTGATCGTTCCCTGGAAGACCAGTATTAGTTTCCGATGCACATCTGGAAACATTCTGTAATCTGTGGACCTTCAGAGTGTTAATGAAACACAGAAAATGCATCAAGATTGAATACAACAGTCACCATGCGCACTTTCCTCCATGGGAGTAATGTCTCTAACAGTCTACGCTTTGATCGTTCCCTGGAAGACCAATAGTAGTTTCCGATGCACATCTGGAGGCATTCCGTAATCTGTGGATTATCAGAGTGTTGATGAAACACTAAAATTGCATAGGGATTTAATACAACAGTCACCATGCGCTTTTTCCTCCATAAGAGTAATGTCTCAAACAGACTACGCTTTGATCGTTCCCTGGAAGTCCAGTAGTAGTTTCCGATGCACATATGGAGGCATTCTGTAAAATGTGGACTATAAGTCTGTTGATGGAACACAGAAATTGCATCCGGATTGAATACAACAGTCACCGTGCGCACTTTCCTCCATGGGAGTAATGTCTCAAACATCCTACGCTTTTATCGTTCCCTGGAAGTCCAGTAGTAGTTTCCGATGCACATTTGGAGACATTCTGTAATATGTGGACTATAAGTCTGTTGATGGAACACAGAAATTGCAAACGGATTGAATACAACAGTCACCGTGCGCACTTTCCTCCATGGGAGTAATGTCTCAAACAGCCTACGCTTTCATCGTTCCCTGGAAGGATAGTAGTAGTTTTCGATGCACATCAGGAGGCATTCTGTAATCTGTGGACTATCAGACTGTTCATAATACACAGAAATTGCCTCGGGATAGAATACAACAGTCACCATGCGCAATTTCCTCCATGAGAGTAATGTCTCAAACAGTCTACGCTTTGATCGTTCCCTGGAAGACCAGTAATAGTTACCGATGCACATCTGGAGGCATTCTGTTATCTGTGGACTATCAGAGTTGTGATGAAACACAGAAATTACATCGGGATTGAATACAACAGTGACCATGCTAACTTTCCTCCATGGGAGAAATGTCTCAAACAGTCTACGCTTTGATCGTTCCCTGGAAGACCAGTAGTAGTTTGCGTGGCACATCTGGAGGCATTCTGTAATCTGTGGAGTATCAGAGTGTTGATGAAACACAGAGATTGAATCGGGATTGAATACAGCAGTCACCATGCGCACTTTACTCCATGGGAGTAATGTCTCTAACAGTCTACGCTTTGATCGTTCCCTGGAAGACCAATAGTAGTTTCCGATGCACATCTGGAGGCATTCTGTAATCTGAGGACTATCAGAGTGTTGATGAAACACTAAAATTGCATAGGGATTGAATACAACAGTCACCATGCGCACTTTCCTCCATAAGAGTAATGTCTCAAACAGTCTACGCTTTGATCGGTCCCTGGAAGTCCAGTAGTAGTTTCCGATGCACATATGGAGGCATTCTGTAATATGTGGACTATAAGTCTGTGATGGAACACAGAAATTGCATCTGGATTGAATACAACAGTCACCGTGCGCACTTTCCTCCATGGGAGTAATGTCTCAAACAGCCTACGCTTTGATCGTTCCCTGGAAGACCAGTAGTAGTTTCCGATGCACATCTGGAGGCATTCTATAATCTGTGGAGTATCAGAGTGTTGATGAATCACAGAAATTTCATCGGGATTGAATACAACAGTCACCATGCCCTCTTTCCTCCATGGGGGTAATGTCTCAAAGAGTTTACTCTTTGATCGTTCCCTGGAATACCAGAAGTAATTTCCGATGCACATCTGGAGGCATTCTGTTAGCTGTGGACTATCAGAGTGTTGATGAAACACAGAAATTGCATCGGGATTTAATACAACAGTTACCATCCGCTCTTTCCTCCAAGTTAGTAATGTCTCAAATTGTCTTCGCTTTGATCGTTCCCTGGAGGACCAGTGTTAGTTTCCGATGCACATCTGCAGGCATTCCGTAATCTGTGGACTATCAGTGTGTTGATGAAACACTGAAATTGCATCGGGATTGAATACAACAGTCACTATGCTCACTTTCCTCCATGGGAGTAATGTCTCTAACAGTCTACGCTTTGATCGTTCCCTGGATGACCAGTAGTAGTTTCCGATGCAAATCTGGTGGCATTCTGTAATCTGCGGACTATCCGAGTGTTGATGAAACACAGAAATTACTTCGGGGTTGAATACAACTGTCACCGTGCGCACTTTCCTCAATGGGAGTAATGTCTCAAACAGTCTACGCTTTGATCGTTCCATGGAAGACCATTAGCAGTTTCCGATGCACATCTGGAGGCATTCTGTAATCTGTGGACCTTCAAAGTGTTGATGAAACACAGAAATTGCATCGGGATTGAATACAACAGTCACCATGCGCACTTTCCTCCATAAGAGTAATGTCTCAAACAGTTTACGATTTGATCGTTCCCTGGAAGACCAGTAGTAGTTTCCGATGCACATCTGGAGGTATTCTGTAATCTGTGGACTATCAGAGTGTTGATGAAACACAGAAATGGCATCAGGATTGAATACAACAGTCACCATGTGCACTTTCCTCCATGGGAGTAATGTCTCAAATAGTCTATTCTTTGATCGTTCCCAGGAAGACAAGTAGTAGTTTCCGATGCACATCTGGAGGCATTCTGTAATCTGTGGAGTATCAGAGTGTTGATGAAACACAGAAATTGCATCGGGATTGAATACAACAGTTACCATGCGCACTTTCCTCCATGGTGGTAATGTCTCAAACTGTCTACGCTTTGATCGTTCCCCGGAAGACCAGTAGTAGTTTCCCATGCACATCTGGAGGCATTGTGTAATCTGTGGAGTATCAGAGTGTTGATGAAACACAGAAATTGCATCGGGATTGATTACAACAGTCACCATGGCCACCTTCCTCTATGGGAGTAATGTCTCAAATAGTCTACGCTTTGATCGTTCCCTGGAAGACCAGTAGTAGTTTCCGATGCACATCTGGAGGCATTCTATAATCTGTGGAGTATCAGAGTGTTGATGAATCACAGAAATTTCATCGGGATTGAATACAACAGTCACCATGCCCTCTTTCCTCCATGGGGGTAATGTCTCAAAGAGTTTACTCTTTGATCGTTCCCTGGAATACCAGAAGTAATTTCCGATGCACATCTGGAGGCATTCTGTTAGCTGTGGACTATCAGAGTGTTGATGAAACACAGAAATTGCATCGGGATTTAATACAACAGTTACCATCCGCTCTTTCCTCCAAGTTAGTAATGTCTCAAATTGTCTTCGCTTTGATCGTTCCCTGGAAGACCAGTGTTAGTTTCCGATGCACATCTGCAGGCATTCCGTAATCTGTGGAATATCAGTGTGTTGATGAAACACTGAAATTGCATCGGGATTGAATACAACAGTCACTATGCTCACTTTCCTCCATGGGAGTAATGTCTCTAACAGTCTACGCTTTGATCGTTCCCTGGATGACCAGTAGTAGTTTCCGATGCAAATCTGGTGGCATTCTGTAATCTGCGGACTATCCGAGTGTTGATGAAACACAGAAATTACTTCGGGGTTGAATACAACTGTCACCGTGCGCACTTTCCTCAATGGGAGTAATGTCTCAAACAGTCTACGCTTTGATCGTTCCATGGAAGACCATTAGCAGTTTCCGATGCACATCTGGAGGCATTCTGTAATCTGTGGACCTTCAAAGTGTTGATGAAACACAGAAATTGCATCGGGATTGAATACAACAGTCACCATGCGCACTTTCCTCCATAAGAGTAATGTCTCAAACAGTTTACGATTTGATCGTTCCCTGGAAGACCAGTAGTAGTTTCCGATGCACATCTGGAGGTATTCTGTAATCTGTGGACTATCAGAGTGTTGATGAAACACAGAAATGGCATCAGGATTGAATACAACAGTCACCATGTGCACTTTCCTCCATGGGAGTAATGTCTCAAATAGTCTATTCTTTGATCGTTCCCAGGAAGACAAGTAGTAGTTTCCGATGCACATCTGGAGGCATTCTGTAATCTGTGGAGTATCAGAGTGTTGATGAAACACAGAAATTGCATCGGGATTGAATACAACAGTTACCATGCGCACTTTCCTCCATGGTGGTAATGTCTCAAACTGTCTACGCTTTGATCGTTCCCCGGAAGACCAGTAGTAGTTTCCCATGCACATCTGGAGGCATTGTGTAATCTGTGGAGTATCAGAGTGTTGATGAAACACAGAAATTGCATCGGGATTGATTACAACAGTCACCATGGCCACCTTCCTCTATGGGAGTAATGTCTCAAATAGTCTACGCTTTGATCGTTCCCTGGAAGACCAGTAGTAGTTTCCGATGCACATCTGGAGGCATTCTGTACTCTGTGGAGTATTAGAGTGTTGATGAAACACAGAAATTGCATCGGGATTGAATACAACAGTCACCATGTGCACTTTCCTCCATGGGAGTAATGTCTCAAACAGTCTACGATTTGATCGTTCCCTGGAAGGATAGTAGTAGTTTTCGATGCACATCTGGAGGCATTCTGTAATCTGTGGACTATAAGACTGTTCATAAAACACAGATATTGCCTCGGGATAGAATACAACAGTCACCATGCGCAATTTCCTCCATGAGAGTAATGTCTCAAACAGTCTACGCTTTGATCGTTCCCTGGAAGGCCAGTAATAGTTACCGATGCACATCTGGAGGCATTCTGTAATCTGTGGACTATCAGATTGTTGATGAAACACAGAAATTGCATCGGGATTGAATACAACAGTCACCATGCGCAGTTTCCTCCATGAGTGTAATGTCTCTAACAGTCTACGATTTGATCATTCCCTGGAAGACCAGTAATAACTTCCAATGCATATCTGGAGGCATTCTGTCATCTGTGGACTATCTGGGTGTTAATGAAACACAGAAATTGCATCGGGATTGAATACAACTGTCACCATCCGCACTTCCCTCTATATAAGTAATGTCTCAAACGATCTACGCTTTGATCGTTCCCTGGAAGACCAAGGTTTGTTTCCGCTGCAAATCTGGAGTCATTCTGTAATCTGCGGACTATCAGAGTGTTGATGAAACACAGAAATTTCATCGGGATTACATACAACATTCACCATGCGCACTTTCCTCCATGCGAGTAATGTCTCTAACAATCTATGCTTTGATCGTTCCCTGGGAGACCAGTAGTATTTTCCGATGCACATCTGGAGGCATTCTGTAATGTGTGGACTATCAGATTGTTGATGAAACACTAAAATTGCATCGGGATTGAATACAACAGTCACCATGCGCACTTTCCTCCATGGGAGTAGTGTCTCAAACAGTCTACGTTTTGTTCGTTTCCTGGAAGTCCAGTAGTTTCCGATGCACATCTGGAGGCATTCGGTAATCTGTGGACTATCAGAATGTTGATGAAACACAGAAATTGCATCGGGATTGAATACAACAGTCACAGTGCGCACTTTCCTCCATGTCAGTAATGTCTCAAACAGTCTACGTTTGATCGTTCCCTGGAAGACCAGTAGTAGTTTCCGATGCACATCTGGAGGCATTCTGTAACCTGTGGACTATCAGAGTGGTGATGAAACACAGATATTGCATCGGGATTGAATACAACAGTGACCATGCTAACTTTCCTCCATGGGAGTAATGTCTCAAACAGTCTACGCTTTGATCGTTCCCTGGAAGACCAGTAGTAGTTTGCGTGGCACATCTGGAGGCATTCTGTAATCTGTGGAGTATCAGAGTGTTGATGAAACACAGAAATTGAATCGGGATTGAATACAGCAGTCACCATGCGCACTTTCCTCCATGGGAGTAATGTCTCAAACAGTCTACGCTTTGATCGTTCCCTAGAAGACCAGAAGTAGATTCCGATGCACATCTGGAGGCATTCTGTAATCTGTAGAATATCAGAGTGTTGATGAGACACAGAAATTTCAGCGGGATTGAATACAACAGTCACAATGTGCACATTCCTCCAGGGGAGTAATGACTCAAACAATCTACGCTTTGATCGTTCCCAGGAAGACCAGTAGTAGTTTCCGATGCACATCTGGAGGCATTCGGTAATCTGTCGACTATCAGAATGTTGATGAAACACAGAAATTGCATCAGGATTGAATACAACAGTCACAGTGCGCACTTTCCTCCATGTCAGTAATGTCTCAAACAGTCTACGTTTGATCGTTCCCTGGAAGACCAGTAGTTGTTTCCGATGCACATCTGCAGGCATTCCGTAATCTGTGGACTATCAGTGTGTTGATGAAACACTGAAATTGCATCGGGATTGAATACAACAGTAACTATGCTCACTTTGCTCCATGGGATTAATGTCTCTAACCGTCTACGCTTTGATCGTTCCCTGGAAGACCAGTAGTAGTTTCCGATGCACATCTGGAGGCATTCCGTAATCTATCGACTATCAGAGTGTTGATGAAACACAGAAATTTCTTCGGGGTTGAATACAACTGTCACCGTGCGCACTTTCCTCCATAAGAGTAACGTCTCAAACAGTCTACGCTTTGATCGTTCCATGGATGACATTAGTAGTTTCCGATGCACATCTGGAGGCATTCTGTAATCTGTGGACCTTCAAAGTGTTGATGAAACACAGAAATTGCATCGGGATTGAATACAACAGTCACCAAGCGCACTTTCCTTCATAAGAGTAATGTCTCAAACAGTCTACGATTTGATCGTTCCCTGGAAGTCCAGTAGTAGTTTCCGATGTACATCTGGAGGCATTCTTTAATCTGTGGACTATCAGAGTGTTGATGAAACACAGAAATGGCATCGGGATTTATTACAACAGTCACAATGCGCACCTTCCTCGATGGGAGTAATGTCTCAAATAGTCTACGATTTAATTGTTCCCTGGAAGACCAGTAGTAGTTTGCGTGGCACATCTGGAGGCATTCTGTAATCTGTGGAGTATCAGAGTGTTGATGAAACACAGAAATTGAATCGGGATTGAATTCAGCAGTCACCATGTGCACTTTCCTCCATGGGAGTAATGTCTCAAACAGTCTACGCTTTGACCGTTCCCAGGAAAACAAGTAGTAGTTTCTGATGCCCATCTGGAGGCATTCTGTAATTTGTGGAGTATCAGAGTGTTGATGAAACGCAGAAATTGCATCGGGATTGAATACAACAGTCACCATGCGCACTTTCCTCCATGGTGGTAATGTCTCAAACTGTCTAGGCTTTGATCGTTCCCTGGAAGACCAGTAGTAGTTTCCCATGTACAACTGGAGGCATTCTGTAATCTGTGGAGGATCAGAGTGTTGATAAAACACAGAAATGGCATCGGGATTTATTACAACAGTCACAATGCGCACCTTCCTCCATGGGAGAAAGGTCTCAAATAGTCTACGATTTAATCGTTCCCTGGAAGACCAGTAGTAGTTTCCGATGCACATCTGGAGGCATTCTGTACTCTGTGGAGTATCAGAGTGTTGATGAAACACAGAAATTGCATCGGGATTGAATACACCAGTCACCATGCGCACTTTCCTCCATGTGAGTAATGTCTCAAACAGTCTACTCTTTGATCGTTCCCTGGAAGGCCAGTAGTAGTTTTCGATGCACATCTGGAGGCTTTCTGTATTCTGTGGACTATCAGACTGTTCATAAAACACAGAAATTGCCTCGGGATAGAATACAACAGTCACCATGCGCAGTTTCCTCCATGAGAGTAATGTTTCAAACAGTCTACGCTTTGATCGTTCCCTGGAAGACCAGTAATAGTTACCGATCCACATCTGGAGGCATTCTGTAATCTGTGGACTATCAGAGTGTTGATGAAACACAGAAATTGCATCGGGATAGAATACAACAGTCACCATGCGCAGTTTCCTCCATGAGAGTAATGTCTCAAACAGTCTACGCTTTGATCGTTCCCTGGATGACCAATGTTAGTTTCCGATGCACATCTGGAGGCATTCTGTAATCCGCGGATTATCAGAGTGTTGATGAAACACAGAAATTGCATCGGGATTGAATACAACAATCACTATGCGCACTTCCCTCCACGTTTGGTATGTCTCAAACAGTCTACGATTTGATCGTTCCCTGGAAGACCAGTAGTAGTTTCCCATGCACATCTGGAGGCATTCTGTAATGTGTGGACTTTCAGAGTGATGATGAAACACTAAAATTGCATCGGGATTGAATACAAAAGTCACCATGTGCACTTTCCTCCATGGGAGTAGTGTCTCAAACAGTCTACGCTTTGTTCGTTTCCTGGAAGTCCAGTAGTAGTTTCCGATGCACATCTGGATGCATTCTGTAACCTGTGGACTATCAGAGTGGTGATGAAACACAGAAATCGCACCGGGATAGAATACAACAGTGACCATGCGCACTTTCCTCCATGGGAGTAATGTCTCAAACAGTCTACGCTTTGATCGTTCCCTGGAAGACCAGTAGTTGTTTGCGATGCACATCTGGAGGCATTCTGTAATCTGTGGAGTATCAGAGTGTTGATGAAACACAGAAATTGAATCGGGATTGAACACAACAGTCACCATGCGCACTTTCCTCCATGGGTGTAATGTCTCAAAGAGTTTACACTTCGATCGTTCCCTGGAATACCAGTAGTAGTTTCTGATGCACATCTGGATGCATTCTGTAATGTGTGGACTATCAGAGTGTTGATGAAACACAGAAATTGCTTCGGGATTGAATACAACAGTCATCATGCGCACTTTCCTCAATGGGAGCAATGTCTGAAACAGTCTACGCTTTGATCGTTCCCTGGAAGACCAGTAGTAATTTCCGATGCACATCTTGAGGCATTCTGAAATCTGAGGACTAACTGAGTGTTGATGACACACAGAAATTGCATCGGGATTGAATACAACAGTCACCATGCGCACTTTCCACCATGGGAGTAATGTCTCAAACAATCTACGCTTTGATAGTTCATTGGAAGACCAGTAGTAGCTTCCGATGCACATATAGAAGCATTCTGTAATCTGTGGACTATAAGACTGTTGATGAAACACAGAAATTGCATCGGGATTCAATACAACAGTCACCATGCGCACTTTCCTACATGGGAGTAATTCTCAAACATTCTACGCTTTCATCGTTCCCTGGATGACCAGTAGTAGTTTCCTATGCACATCTGGTGGCATTCTGTAAACTGTGGTCTATCAGAGTGTTGATGAAACACAGAATTGGCATCGGGATTGAATACAACAGTCACCATGCGCACTTTCCTCCATGGGAGTAATGTCTCAAAGAGTCTACGCCTTGACCGTTCCCAGGAAGACAAGTAGTAGTTTCTGATGCCCATCTGGAGGCATTCTGTAATCTGTGGAGTTTCAGAGTGTTGATGAAACGCAGAAATTGCATCGGGATTGAATACAACAGTCACCATGCGCACTTTCCTCCATGGTGGTAATGTCTCAAACTGTCTACGCTTTGATCGTTACCTGGAAGACCAGTAGTAGTTTCCCATGTACATCTGGAGGCATTCTGTAATCTGTGGAGTATCAGAGTGTTGATGAAACACAGAAATGGCATCGGGATTTATTACAACAGTCACAATGCGTACCTTCCTCGACGGGAGTAATGTCTCAAATAGTCTACGCTTTGATCGTTCCCTGGAAGACCAGTAGTAGTTTCCGATGCACATCTGGAGGCATTCTGTACTCTGTGGAGTATCAGAGTGTTGATGAAACACAGAAATTGCATCGGGATTGAATACAACAGTCACCATGCGCACTTTCCTTCATGACAGTAATGTCTCAAACAGTCTACGCTTTGATCGTTCCCTGGAAGGCCAGTAGTAGTTTTCGATGCACATCTGGAGGCTTTCTGTAATCTGTGGACTATCAGACTGTTCATAAAACACAGAAATTGCCTCGGGATAGAATACAACAGTCACCATGCGCAGTTTCCTCCATGAGAGTAATGTCTCAAACAGTCTACGCTTTGATCGTTCCCTGGAAGACCAGTAATAGTTACCGATCCACATCTGGAAGCATTCTGTAATCTGTGGACTATCAGAGTGTTGATGAAACATAGAAATTGCATCGGGATAGAATACAACAGTCACCATGCGCAGTTTCCTCCATGAGAGTAATGTCTCAAACAGTCTACGCTTTGATCGTTCCCTGGAAGACCAATGTTAGTTTCCGATGCACATCTGGAGGCATTCTGTAATCCGCGGATTATCAGTGTGTTGATGAAACACAGAAATTGCATCGGGATTGAATACAGCAATCACTATGCGCACTGCCCTCCACGTTTGGTATGTCTCAAACAGTCTACGATTTGATCGTTCCCTGGAAGACCAGTAGTAGTTTCCGATGCACATCTGGAGGCATTCTGTAATGTGTGGACTATCAGAGTGTTGATGAAACACTAAAATTGCATCGCGATTGAATACAAAAGTCACCATGCGCACTTTCCTCCATGAGATTGTGTCTCAAACAGTCTACGCTTTGTTCGTTTCCTGGAAGTCCAGTAGTAGTTTCCGATGCACATCTGGAGGCATTCTGTAACCTGTGGACTATCAGAGTGGTGATGAAACACAGAAATTGCACCGGGATTGAATACAACAGTGACCAAGCGCACTTTCCTCCATGGGAGTAATGTCTCAAAGAGTTTACGCTTCGATCGTTCCCTGGAAGACCAGTAGTTGTTTGCGATGCACATCTGGAGGCATTCTGTAATCTGTGGAGTATCAGAGTGTTGATAAAACACAGAAATTGAATCGGGATTGAATACAACAGTCACCATGCGCACTTTCCTCCATGGGAGTAATGTCTCAAAGAGTTTACGCTTCGATCGTTCCCTGGAATACCAGTAGTAGTTTCCGATGCACATCTGGATGCATTCTGTAATGTGTGGACTATCAGAGTGTTGATGGAACACAGAAATTGCTTCGGGATTGAATACAACAGTCATCATGCGCACTTTCCTCAATGGGAGCAATGTCTGAAACAGTCTACGCTTTGATCGTTCCCTGGAAGACCAGTAGTAATATCCGATGCACATCTGGAGGCATTCTGAAATCTGAGGACTAACTGAGTGTTGATGAAACACAGAAATTGCATCGGGATTGAATACAACAATCACCATGCGCACTTTCCACCATGGGAGTAATGTCTCAAACAATCTACGCTTTGATAGTTCCCTGGAAGACCAGTAGTAGTTTCCGATGCACATCTAGAAGCATTCTGTAATCTGTGCACTATAAGACTGTTGATGAATCACAGAAATTGCATCGGGATTGAATACAACAGTCACCATGCGCACTTTCCTACATGGGAGTAATTCTCAAACATTCTACGCTTTGATCGTTCCCTGGAAGACCAGTAGTAGTTTCCGATGCACATCTGGTGGCATTCTGTAAACTGTGGTCTATCAGAGTGTTGATGAAACACAGAATTTGCATCGGGATTGAATACAACAGTCACCATGCGCACTTTCCTCCATGCGAGTAATGTCTCTAACAGTCTACGCTTTGATCGTTCCCTGGAAGACCAGTAGTAGTTTCCGATGCACATCTGGAGGCATTCTGCAATCTGTGGACTATCAGAGTGTTGATGAAACACAGAAATTGCATCGGGATTGAATACAACAGTCACCATGTTCTCCTTCCTCCATGGGAGTTATGTCTCAAACAGTCTACTCTTTGATCGTTCCCTGGAAGACCGGTAGTAGTTTGCGATGCACATCTGGAGGCATTCTGTAAACTATGGAGTATCAGAGTGTTGATGAAACACAGAAATTGAATCGGAATTGAATACAACAGTCACCATGCGCACTTTCCTCCATGGGAGTAATTCTCAAACATTCTACGCTTTCATCGTTCCCTGGTAGACCAGTAGTAGTTTCCGATGCACATCTGGAGGCATTCTGTAATCTGTGGGGTATCAGAGTGTTGATGAAACACATAAATTGCATCGGGACTGAATACAACAGTCACCATGCGCACTTTCCTCCATGGGAGTAATGTCTCAAATATTCTACGCTTTGATCGTTCCCTGGAAGACCAGTAATAGTTTCCGATGCACATCTGGGGCATTCTGTAATCTGTGGACTATCAGAGTGTTAATGAAACACAGAAAATGCATCGGGATTGAATACAACAGTCACCTTGCGCACTTTCCTCCATGGGAGTAATGTCTTTAACAGTATACGCTTTGATCATTCCCTGGAAGACCAATAGTAGTTTCCGATGCACATCTGGAGGCATTCTGTAATCTGTGGATTATCAGAGTGTTGATGAAAAACTAAAATTGCATAGGGATTGAATACAACAGTCACCATGCGCAATTTCCTCCATAGTAGTGGTGTCTCAAACAGTCTACGATTTGATCGTTCCCTGGAAGACAAGTAGTAGTTTCCGATGCACATCTGGAGGCATTCTGTAATCTGTGGACCTTCAAAGTGTTGATCAAACACAGAAATTGCATCGGGATTGAATACAACAGTCACCATGCGCACTTTCCTCCATAAGAGTAATGTCTCAAACAGTCTACGATTTGATCGTTCCCTGGAAGTCCAGTAGTAGTTTCCGATGCACATCTGGAGGCATTCTGCACTCTGTGGAGTATCAGAGTGTTGATAAAACACAGAAATTGCATCGGGATTCAATACAACAGTCACCATGCGCACTTTCCTCCATGGAAGTAATGTCTCAAACAGTCTACGCTTTGATCGTTCCCTGGAAGGCCAGTAGTAGTTTTCGATGCACATCTGGAGGCATTCTGTAATCTGTGGACTATCAGACTGTTCATGAAACACAGAAATTGCCTCGGGATAGAATACAATAGTCAACATGCGCCGTTTCCTCCATGAGAGTAATGTCTCAAACAGTCTACGCTTTGATCGTTCCCTGGAAGACCAGTAATAGTTACCGATGCACATCTGGAGGCATTCTGTAATCTGTGGACTATCAGAGTGTTGATGAAACACAGCAATGGCATCGGGATTGAATACAACAGTCACCATGAGCAGTTTCCTCCATGAGAGTAAAGTCTCTAAATTCTACGCTTTGATCATTCCCTGGAAGACCAGTAATAGCTTCCAATGCATATCTGGAGGCATTCTGTCAACTGTGGACTATCTGGGTGTTAATGAAACACAGAAATTGCATCGGGATTGAATACAACTGTCATCATCCGCACTTTCCTCCATGTAAGTAATGTCTCAAACGATCTACGCTTTGATCGTTCCCTGGAAGACCAACGTTAGTTTCCGATGCACATCTGGAGGCATTCTGTAATCTGCGGACTATCAGAGTGTTGATGAAACACAGAAATTGCATCGGGATTGAATACAACAATCACTATGCGCACTTCCCTCCACGTTTGGTATGTCTCAAACAGTCTACGCTTTGATCGTTCCCTGGAAACCAGTAGTAGTTTCCGATGCTCATCTGGAGGCATTCTGTAATGTGTGGACAATCAGAGTGTTGATGAAACACTAAAATTGCATCGGGATTGTATACAAAAGTCACCATGCGCACTTTCCTCCATGGGAGTAGTGTCTCAAACAGTCTACGCTTTGTGCGTTTCCTGGAAGTCCAGTAGTAGTTTCCGATGTACATCTGGAGGCATTCGGTAATCTGTGGACTATCAGAATGTTGATGAAACACAGAAAATGCATCGGGATTGAATACAACAGCCACCGTGCGCACTTTCCTACATGTCTGTGATGTCTCAAACAGTCTACGTTTGATCGTTCCCTGGAAGACCAGTAGTAGTTTCCGATGCACATCTGGAGCCATTCTGCAATCTGTGGACTATCAGAGTGTTGATGAAACACAGAAATTGCATCCGGATTGAATACAACAGTCACCATGTTCTCTTTCCTCCATGGGAGTTATGTCTCAAACAGGCTACTCTTTGATCGTTCCCTGGAAGACCAGTAGTAGTTTGCGATGCACATCTGGAGGCATTCTGTAAACTGTGGAGTATCAGAGTGTTGATGAAACACAGAAATTGAATCGGGATTGAATACAACAGTCACCATGCGCACTTTCCTCCATGGGAGTAATGTCTCAATGAGTTTACGCTTTGATCGTTCCCTGGAATACCAGTAGTAGTTTCTGATGCACATCTGGAGGCATTCTGTAATGTGTGGACTATCAGAGTGTTGATGAAACACAGAAATTGCTTCGGGATTGAATATAAGAGTCATCATGCGCACTTTACTCAATGGGAGTAATGCTCAAACTGTCTACGCTTTGATCGTTCCCTGGAAGACCAGTAGTAATTTCCGATGCACATCTGGAGGCATTCTGAAATCTGTGGACTAACTGAGTGTTGATGAAACACAGAAAATGCATCGGGATTGAAAACAACAGTCACCATGCGCACTTTCCTCCATGGGAGTAATTCTCAAACATTCTACGCTTTAATCGTTCCCTGGTAGACCAGTAGTAGTTTCCGATGCACATCTGGCGGCATTCTGTAATCTGTGGAGTATCAGAGTGTTGATGAAACACAGAAATTGCATCGGGATTGAATACAACAGTCACAACGCCCACTTTCCTCCACGGGGTAATGTCTCAAACAGTCTAGGCTTTGATCGTTCCGTGGAAGAACAGTAGTAATTTCCGATGCACATCTGGAGGCATTCTGTAATCTGTGGGGTATCAGAGTGTTGATGAAACACAGAAATTGCATCGGGATTGAATACAACAGTCACCATGCTCTCTTTCCTCCATGGGAGTAATTCTCAAACGTTCTACGCTTTGATCGTTCCGTGGAAGAACAGTAGTAGTATCCGATGCACATCTGGAGGCATTCTATACTCTGTGGACTATCAGAGTGTTGACGAAACACAGAAATTGCATTGGGATTGAACACAAAGGTCACCATGCGCACTTTACTCCATGGGAGTAGTGTCTCAACAGCTTACGCTTTGATCGTTCCCTGGAAGACCAGAAGTAGTTTCCGATGCACATCTGGAGGCATTCTGTAATCTGTGGACTATCAGAGTGTTGATGAAACAAAGAAATGTCATCGGGATTGAATACAACAGTCAACATGTGCACTTTCCTCCATGGGAGTAATGTCTCAAACAGTCTACGCTTTGATCGTTCCGAGGAAGACAAGTAGTAGTTTCCGATGCACTTCTTTAGGCATTCTGTAATCTGTGGAGTATCAGAGTGTTGATGAAACACAGAAATTGCATCGGGATTGAATACAACAGTCACCATGCGCACTTTCCTCCATGGTGGTAATGTCTCAAACTGTCTACGCTTTGATCGTTCCCTGGAAGACCAGTAGCAGTTTCCGATGCACATCTGGAGGCATTCTGTAATCTGTGGACTATCAGAGTGTTGATGGAACACAGAAATGTCATCGGGATTGAATACAACAGTCACCATGTGCACTTTCCTCCATGGGAGTAATGTCTCAAACAGTCTACGATTTGATCGTTCCCAGGAAGACAACTAATAGTTTCCGATGCACTTCTGGAGGCATTCTGTAATCTGTGGAGTATCAGAGTGTTGATGAAACACAGAAATTGCCTCGGGATTGAATACAACAGTCACCATGCGCAGTTTCCTCCATGAGAGTAATGTCACAAACAGTCTACGCTTTGATCGTTCCCTGGAAGACCAGTAATAGCTACCGATGCACATCTGGAGGCATTCTGTAATCTGTGGACTATCAGAGTGTTGATGAAACACAGAAATTGCATCGGGATTGAATACAACAGTCACCATGCGCAGTTTCCTCCATGAGAGTAATGTCTCTAACAGTCTACGCTTTGATCATTCCCTGGAAGACCAGTAATAGCTTCCAATGCATATCTCGAGGCATTCCGTAATCTGTGGACTATCAGAGTGTTGTTGAAACACAGAAATTTCATCGGGATTACATACAACAGTCACCATGCGCACTTCCCTCCATGCGAGTAATGTCTCTAACAATCTTTGCTTTGATCGTCCCCTGGAAGACCAGTAGTAGTTTCCGATGCACATCTGGAGGCATTCTGTAATGTGTGGACTATCAGAGTGTTGATGAAACACTAAAATTGCATCGGGATTGAATACAACAGTCACCATGCGCACTTTCCTCCGTTAGAGTAGAATCTCAAACAGTCTACGCTTTGTTCGTTTGCTGGAAATCCAGTAGTAGTTTCCGATGCACATCTGGAGGCATTAGGTAATCTGTGGACTATCAGAATGTTGATGAAACATAGAAATTGCATCGGGATTGAATACAACAGTCACCGTGCGCACTTTCCTCCATGTCAATAATGTCTCAAACAGTCTACGTTTGATCGTTCCCTGGAAGACCAGTAGTAGTTTCCGATGCACATCTGGAGGCATTCTGTAATCTGTGGACTACCAGAGTGGAGATGAAACACAGAAATTGCATCGGGATTGAATACAACCGTGACCATGCGCACTTTCCTCCATGGGAGTAATGTCTCAAACAGTCTACGCTTTGATCGTTCCCTGGAAGACCAGTAGTAGTTTGCGATGCACATCTGGAGGCATTCTGTAATCTGTGGAGTATCAGAGTGTTGATGAAACACAGAAATGGCATCGGGATTGAATACAACAGTCACCATGCGCACTTACCTCCATGGGAGTAATGTCTGAAACAGTCTACGTTTTGATCGTTCCCTGGAAGACCAGTAGTAATTTCCGATGCACATCTGGAGGAATTCTGAAATCTGTGGACTAACTGAGTGTTGATGAAACACAGAAAATGCATCGGGATTGAATACAACAGTCACCATGCGCAATTTCCTCTATGAGAGTAATGTCTCTAACAGTCTACGCTTTGATCATTCCCTGGAAGACCAGTAATAGCTTCCAATGCACATCTGGAGGCATTCTGTAATCTGTGGACTATCAGAGTGGTGATGAAACACAGAAATTGCATCGGGATTGAATACAACAGTGACCATGCGCACTTTCCTCCATGGGAGTAATGTCTCAAACAGTCTACGCTTTGATCGTTCCCTGGAAGACCAGTAGTAGTTTGCGATGCAAATCTGGAGGCATTCAGTAATCAGTGGAGTATCAGAGTGTTGATGAAACACAGAAATTGAATCGGGATTGAATACAATTGTCACCATGCGCACTTTCCTCCATAGGAGTAATGTCTCAAACAGTCTACGCTTTGATCGTTCCCTGGAAGACCAGTAGTAGTTTCCGATGCACATCTAGATGCATTCTGTAATCTGTGGACTATCAGAGTGTTGATGAAACACAGAAGTTGCATCGGGATTGAATACAACAGTCACAACGCGCACTTTCCTCCACGGGAGTAATGTCTCAAACAGTCTACGCTTTGATCGTTCCCTGCAAGACCGGTAGTAGTTTCCGATGCACATCTGGTGGCGTTCTGTAAACTGTGGCCTATCACAGTGTTGATGAAACACAGAAATTGCATCGGGATTGAATACAAAAGTCACCATGCGCACTTACCTCCATGGGAGTAATTCTCAAACATTCATCGCTTTGATCGTTCCCTGGAAGACCAGTAGTAGTTTCTGATGCACATCTGGAGGCATTCTGTAATTTGTGGACTATCAGAGTGTTGATGAAACACAGAAATTTTATCGGGTTTGAATATAACAGTCACCATGCACACTTTCCTCCATGGGAGTAAGGTCTCAAACAGTCTACGCTTTGATCGTTCCCTGGAATACAAGTAGTAGTTTCCGATGCACATATGGAGGCATTCTGTAGTCTGTGGAGTGTCAGAGTGTTGATGAAACACAGAAATTGCATCGGGATTGAATACAGCAGTCACCATGCGCACCTTCCTCCATGGGAGTAATGTCTCCAAGAGTTTACGCTTTGATCGTTCCCTGGAAGACCAGTAGTAGTTTCCGATGCACATAGGGAGGCATTCTGTAATGTGTGGACTATCAGAGTGTTGATGAAACACCGAAATTGAATCGGGATTGAATACAACAGTCACCATGCGCACTTTCCTCCATGCGAGTAATGTCTCTAACAGTCTACGCTTTGATCGATCCCTGGAAGACCAGTAGTAGTTTCCGATGCACATCTGGATGCATTCTGTAATCTGTGGGCTATCAGAGTGTTGATGAAACACAAAAATTGCATCGGGATTGAATAAAAGAGTCACCATACGTACTTTCCTGCATTGGGGGTAATGTCTCAAACAGTCTACGCTTTGATCGTTGCCTGGAAGACCAGTGTTAGTTTCCGATGAACATCTGGAGGCATTCTGTAATCTGTTGACTATCAGAGTGTTGATGAAACACAGAAATTTCATCGGGATTACATACAGAAGTCACCATGCGCATTTTCCTCCATAGAGTAATGTCTCAAACGGTCTACGCTGTGATCGTTCCCTGGAAGACCAGTAATAGTTTGCGATGCACATCTGGAGGCATTCTGTAATCTGTGGAGTATCAGAGTGTTGATGAAACATAGAAATTGCATCGGGATTGAATACAACGGCCACCATGCGCACTTTCCTCCATGGGAGTAATGTCTCAAAGAGTTTACGCTTTGATCGTTCCCTGGAATACCAGTTGTAGTTTCTGATGCACATAGGGAGGCATTCTGTAATGTGTGGACTATCATAGTGTTGATGAAACACCGAAATTGAATCGGGATTGAATACAACAGTCACCATGCGCACTTTCCTCCATGGGAGTTATGTCTCAAACAGTCTACGCATTGATCGTTCCCTGGAAGACCAGTAGTAGTTTACGATGCACACCTGGAGGCATTCTGTAATCTGTGGAGTATCAGAGTGTTGATGAAACACAGAAATTGCATCTTGATTGAATACAACAGTCACCATGCGCACCTTCCTCCATGGGAGTAATGTCTCAAAGAGTTTACGATTTGATCGTTCCCTGGAATAACAGTAGTAGTTTCTCAAGCTCATCTGGAGGCATTCTGTAATGTGTGGACTATCAGAGTGTTGATGAAACACAGAAATTCCTTCGGGTTTGAATACAACAGTCACCATGCGCACTTACCTCCATGGGAGTAATTCTCAAACATTCTACGATTGGATCGTTCCCTGGAAGACCAGTAGTAGTTTCCGATGCACATCTGGGGGCATTCTGTAATCTGAGGACTATCAGAGTGTTGATGAAACACAGAAATTGCATCAGGACTGAATACAACAGTCACCATGCGCACCTTCCTCCATGGGAGTAATGTCTCTAACAGTCTACGCTTTGGTCGTTCCCTGGAAGCCCAGTAGTAGTTTCCGATGCACATACGGAGGCATTCTGTAATCGGTGGACTATCAGAGTGTTGATGAAACACAGAAATTGCATCGGGATTGAATACAACAGTCACCATGCGCACTTACCTCCATGGGAGTAATTCTCAAACATTTTACGCTTTGATCGTTCCCTGGAAGACCAGTAGTAGTTACCGATGCACATCTGGAGGCATTCTGTAATCTGTGGACTATCAGAGTGTTGATGAAACACAGAAATTGCATCGGGACTGAATACAACAGTCACCATGCGCACCTTCCTCCATGGGAGTAATGTCTCTAACAGTCTACGCTTTGATCGTTCCCTTAAAGACCAGTAGCAGTTTCCGATGCACATGTGGAGGCATTCTGAAATCTGTGGATTATCAGAGTGTTGATGAAACACGGAAATTGCATCGGGATTGAATACAACAGTCACCATGCGCACATTCCTCCATGGGAGTAAGGTCTCAAACAGTCTACGCTTTGACCGTTCCCTGGAAGACCAGTAGTAGTTTCCGATGCACATACGGAGGCATTCTGTAATCGGTGGACTATCAGAGTGTTGATGAAACACAGATATTGCATCGGGATTGAATACAACAGTCACCATGCGCACTTACCTCCATGGGAGTAATTCTCAAACATTTTACGCTTTGATCGTTCCCTTGAAGACCAGTAGTAGTTACCGATGCATATCTGGAGGCATTCTGTAATCTGTGCAGTATCAGAGTGTTTATGAAACACAGAAATTGCATCGGGACTGAATACAACAGTCACTATGCGCACCTTCCTCCATGGGAGTAATGTCTCTAACAGTCTACGCTTTGATCGTTCCCTGGAAGACCAGTAGCAGTTTCCGATGCACATGTGGAGGCATTCTGAAATCTGTGGATTATCAGAGTGTTGATGAAACACAGAAATTGCATCGGGATTGAATACAACATTCACCATGCGCACATTCCTCCATGGGAGTAAGGTCTCAAACAGTCTACGCTTTGACCGTTCCCTGGAAGACCAGTAGTAGTTTCCGATGCACATATGGAGGCATTCTGTAATCGGTGGACTATTAGAGTGTTGATGAAACACAGAAATTGCATCGGGATTGAATACAGCAGTCACCATGCGCACTTTCATCCATTGGGGTAATGTCTCAAACAGTCTACGCTTTGATCGTTCCCTGGAAGACCAATAGTAGCTTCCGATAAACATCTGGAGGCATTCTGTAATCTGTGGAGTATCAGAGTGTAGAAGAAACACAGAAATTGCATCGGGATTGAATACAACAATCACCATCCGCACTTTCCTCCATGGGAGTAATGTCTGAAACAGTCTACGCTTTGATCGTTCCCTGGAACACCAGAAGTAGTTTCCGATGCACATCTGGAGGCATTCTATAATCTGTTTACTATCTGAGTGTTGATGTAACACAGAAATTGCATCGGGATTGAATACAAGAGTCACCATGCGCACTTTCCTCCATGGGAGTAATGTCTCTAACAGTCTACGCTTTGATCGATCCCTGGAAGACCAGTAGTAGTTTCCGATGCACATCTGGAGGCATTCTGTAATCTGTGGACTATCAGAGTGTTGATGAAACACAGATATTACATCGGGATTGAATACAACAGTCACCATGCGCACTTTCCTCCATGAGAGTAATGTCTCTAACATTCTACGCTTTGATCGATCCCTGGAAGACCAGTAGTAGTTTCCGATGCACATCTGGAGGCATGCTGTAATCTGTGGAATATCAGAGTGTTGATGAAACACAGAAATTGCATCGGGATTCAATACAACAGTCACCATGCGCACTTTCCTCCATGGGAGTTATGTCTCAAACAGTCTACGCATTGATCGTTCCCTGGAAAACCAGTAGTAGTTTCCGATGCACATCTGGAGGCATTCTGTAATCTGTGGACTATCAGAGTGTTGATGAAACACAGAAATTGCATCGGGATTGAATACAACAGTCACCATGCGCACTTTCCTCCATGGGAGTAATGTCTCAAACAGTCTACGCTTTGATCGTTCCCTGGAAGACCAGTAGTAGTTTCCGATGCACATCTGGAGTCATTCTGAAATCTGTGGACTAACCGAGTGTTGATGAAACACAGAAATTGCATCGGGATTGAATACAACTGTCCCCATGCGCACATTCCTCCAGGGGAGTAATGTTTCAAACAGTCTACGCTCTGATCATTCCCTGGCAGACCAGTAGTAGTTTCCGATGCACATCTAGAAGAATTCTGTTATCTGTGGACTATAAGAGTGTTGATGAAACACAGAAACTCCATCGGGATTGAATACAACAGTCACCATTCGCACTTACCTCCATGGGAGTAATTCTCAAACAATCTACGCTTTGATCGTTCCCTGGAAGACCAGTAGTAGTTTCCGATGCACATCTGGAGGCATTCTGTAATCTGTGGACTATCAGAGTGTTGATGAAACACAGAAATTGCATCGGGACTGAATACAACAGTCACCATGCGCACCTTCCTCCATGGGAGTAATGTCTCTAACAGTCTACGCTTTGATCGTTCCCTTAAAGACCAGTAGCAGTTTCCGATGCACATGTGGAGGCATTCTGAAATCTGTGGATTATCAGAGTGTTGATGAAACACAGAAATTGCATCGGGATTGAATACAACAGTCACCATGCGCACATTCCTCCATGGGAGTAAGGTCTCAAACAGTCTACGCTTTGACCGTTCCCTGGAAGACCAGTAGTAGTTTCCGATGCACATACGGAGGCATTCTGTAATCGGTGGACTATCAGAGTGTTGATGAAACACAGAAATTGCATCGGGATTGAATACAACAGTCACCATGCGCACTTACCTCCATGGGAGTAATTCTCAAACATTTTACGCTTTGATCGTTCCCTTGAAGACCAGTAGTAGTTACCGATGCATATCTGGAGGCATTCTGTAATCTGTGCAGTATCAGAGTGTTTATGAAACACAGAAATTGCATCGGGACTGAATACAACAGTCACCATGCGCACCTTCCTCCATGGGAGTAATGTCTCTAACAGTCTACGCTTTGATCGTTCCCTGGAAGACCAGTAGCAGTTTCCGATGCACATGTGGAGGCATTCTGAAATCTGTGGATTATCAGAGTGTTGATGAAACACAGAAATTGCATCGGGATTGAATACAACATTCACCATGCGCACATTCCTCCATGGGAGTAAGGTCTCAAACAGTCTACGCTTTGACCGTTCCCTGGAAGACCAGTAGTAGTTTCCGATGCACATATGGAGGCATTCTGTAATCGGTGGACTATTAGAGTGTTGATGAAACACAGAAATTGCATCGGGATTGAATACAGCAGTCACCATGCGCACTTTCATCCATTGGGGTAATGTCTCAAACTGTCTACGCTTTGATCGTTCCCTGGAAGACCAATAGTAGCTTCCGATAAACATCTGGAGGCATTCTGTAATCTGTGGAGTATCAGAGTGTAGAAGAAACACAGAAATTGCATCGGGATTGAATACAACAATCACCATCCGCACTTTCCTCCATGGGAGTAATGTCTGAAACAGTCTACGCTTTGATCGTTCCCTGGAAGACCAGAAGTAGTTTCCGATGCACATCTGGAGGCATTCTATAATCTGTTTACTATCTGAGTGTTGATGTAACACAGAAATTGCATCGGGATTGAATACAAGAGTCACCATGCGCACTTTCCTCCATGGGAGTAATGTCTCTAACAGTCTACGCTTTGATCGATCCCTGGAAGACCAGTAGTAGTTTCCGATGCACATCTGGAGGCATTCTGTAATCTGTGGACTATCAGAGTGTTGATGAAACACAGATATTACATCGGGATTGAATACAACAGTCACCATGCGCACTTTCCTCCATGCGAGTAATGTCTCTAACATTCTACGCTTTGATCGATCCCTGGAAGACCAGTAGTAGTTTCCGATGCACATCTGGAGGCATGCTGTAATCTGTGGAATATCAGAGTGTTGATGAAACACAGAAATTGCATCGGGATTCAATACAACAGTTACCATGCGCACTTTCCTCCATGGGAGTTATGTCTCAAACAGTCTACGCATTGATCGTTCCCTGGAAAACCAGTAGTAGTTTCCGATGCACATCTGGAGGCATTCTGTAATCTGTGGACTATCAGAGTGTTGATGAAACACAGAAATTGCATCGGGATTGAATACAACAGTCACCATGCGCACTTTCCTCCATGGGAGTAATGTCTCAAACAGTCTACGCTTTGATCGTTCCCTGGAAGACCAGTAGTAGTTTCCGATGCACATCTGGAGTCATTCTGAAATCTGTGGACTAACCGAGTGTTGATGAAACACAGAAATTGCATCGGGATTGAATACAACTGTCCCCATGCGCACATTCCTCCAGGGGAGTAATGTTTCAAACAGTCTACGCTCTGATCATTCCCTGGCAGACCAGTAGTAGTTTCCGATGCACATCTAGAAGAATTCTGTTATCTGTGGACTATAAGAGTGTTGATGAAACACAGAAACTCCATCGGGATTGAATACAACAGTCACCATTCGCACTTACCTCCATGGGAGTAATTCTCAAACAATCTACGCTTTGATCGTTCCCTGGAAGACCAGTAGTAGTTTCCGATGCACATCTGGAGGCATTCTGTAATCTGTGGACTATCAGAGTGTTGATGAAACACAGAAATTGCATCGGGACTGAATACAACAGTCACCATGCGCACCTTCCTCCATGGGAGTAATGTCTCTAACAGTCTACGCTTTGATCGTTCCCTTAAAGACCAGTAGCAGTTTCCGATGCACATGTGGAGGCATTCTGAAATCTGTAGATTATCAGAGTGTTGATGAAACACAGAAATTGCATCGGGATTGAATACAACAGTCACCATGAGCACATTCCTCCATGGGAGTAAGGTCTCAAACAGTCTACGCTTTGACCGTTCCCTGGAAGACCAGTAGTAGTTTCCGATGCACATATGGAGTCATTCTGATATCTGTGGACTATCAGAGTGTTGATGAAACACAGAAATATCATCGGTATTGAATACAAGAGTCACCATCCGCACTTTTCTGCATTGGGAGTAATGTCTCAAAGAGTCTACGCTTTGGTCGTGCTCTGGTAGATCAGTAGTAGTTTCCGATGCACATCTGGAGGCATTCTGTAATCTGCGGACTATCAGAGTGTTGATGAAACACAGAAATTGCATCGGGACTGAATACAACAGTCACCATGCGCACCTTCCTCCATGGGAGTAGTGTCTCAAAAAGTTTACGCTTTGATCGTTCCCTGGAATACCAGTAGTAGTTTCTGATGCATATCTGGAGGCATTATGTAATGTGTGGACTATCAGAGTGTTATTGAAACACTCCTCCATGCGAGTAATGTGTCTAACAGTCTACGCTTTGATTGTTCCATGGAAGACCAGTAGTACTTTCCGATGCACATGTAGAAGCATTCTGTATTCTGTGGACTATAAGAGTGTTGATGAAACACAGAAATTGCATCGGGATTGAATACATCAGTCACCATGCGCACTTTCCTCCATGGGAGTAGGGTCTCAAAAAGGTTACGCTTTGATCGTTCCCTGGAATACCAGTAGTAGTTTCTGATGCATATCTGGAGGCATTCTGTAATGTGTGGACTATCAGAGTGGTGATGAAACACAGAAGTTGCATCGGGATTAAATACAACAGTCACCATGGGAACGTTCCTCCATGGGAGTAATGTCTCAAACAGTCTACGCTTTGATCGTTCCCTGGAAGACCAGTAGTAGTTTCCGATGCACATCTAGAAGCATTCTGTTATCTGTGGACTAAAAGAGTGTTGATGAAACACAGAAACTGCATCGGGATTGAATACAACAGTCACCATGCGCACTTTCCTTCATGGGGGTAATGTCTCAAACTGTCTACGCTTTGATCGTTCCCTGGAAGACCAGTAGTAGTTTCCGATAAACATCTGGAGGCATTCTGTAATCTGTGGAGTATCAGTGTGTTGAAGAAACACAGAATTTGCATCGGGATTGAATACAACAATCACCATCCGCACTTTCCTCCATGGGAGTAATGTCTGAAATAGTCTACGATTTGATCGTTCCCTTGAAGACCAGTAGCAGTTTCCGATGCACATCTGGAGGCATTCTGTAATCTGTAGACTATCACACTGTTGATAAAACACAGAAATTGCCTCGGGATTGAATACAACAGTCACCATGCGCAGTTTCCTCCATGAGAGTAATGTCTCAAAAAGTTTACGCTTTGATCGTTCCCTGGAATACCAGTAGTAGTTTCTGATGCACATAGGGAGGCATTCTGTAATGTGTGGACTATCAGAGTGTTGATGAAACACTCCTCCATGCGAGTAATGTGTCAAACAGTCTACGCTTTGATCGATCCCTGGAAGACCAGTAGTAGATTCCGATGCACATCTGGAGGCATTCTGCAATCTGTGGACTATCAGAGTGTTGATGAAACACAGAAATTGCTTCGGGATGGAATACAACAGTCACCATGCGCACTTTCCTCCATGGGAGTAATGTCTCAAACAGTCTACGCTTTGATCGTTCCCTGGAAGACCATTAGTAGTTTCCGATGCACATCTGGAGTCATTCTGCAATCTGTGGACTATCAGAGTGTTGATGAAACACAGAAATTGCTTCGGGATTGAATACAACTGTCACCATGCGCACATTCCTCCAGGGGAGTAATGTTTCAAACAGTCTACGCTCTGATCATTCCCTGGAAGACCAGTAGTAGTTTCCGATGCACATCTAGAAGCTTTCTGTTATCTGTGGACTATAAGAGTGTTAATGAAACACAGAAACTGCACGGGATTGAATACAACAGTCAGCATGCGCACCTTCCTCCATGGGAGTAATGTCTCTAACAGTCTACGCTTTGATCGTTCCCTGGAAGACCAGTAGCAGTTTCCGATGCACATGTGGAGGCATTCTGAAATCTGTGGATTATCAGAGTGTTGATGAAACACATAAATTGCATCGGGATTGAATACAACAGTCACCATGCGCACATTCCTCCATGGGAGTAAGGTCTCAAGCAGTCTACGCTTTGACCGTTCCCTGGAAGACCAGTAGTAGTTTCCGATGCACATATGGAGTCATTCTGAAATCTGTGGACTAACCGAGTGTTGATGAAACACAGAAAGTGCATCGGGATTGAATACAATAGTCACCATGCGCACATTCCTCCAGGGGAGTAATGTTTCAAACAGTCTACGCTCTGATCATTCCCTGGAAGACCAGTAGTAGTTTCCGATGCACATCTAGAAGCATTCTGTTGTCTGTGGACTATAAGAGTGTTGATGAAACACAGAAACTGCATCGGGATTGAATACAAAAGTCACCATGCGCACTTACCTCCATGGGAGTAATTCTCAAACATTCAACGCTTTGATCGTTCCCTGGAAGACCAGTAGTAGTTTCCGATGCACATCTGGAGGCATTCTGTAATCTGTGGACAATCAGAGTGTTGATGAAACACAGAAATTGCATCGGGACTGAATACAACAGTCACCATGCGCACCTTCCTCCATGGGAGTAATGTCTCTAACAGTCTACGCCTTGATCGTTCCCTGGAAGACCAGTAGCAGTTTCCGATGCACATGTCGAGGCATTCTGAAATCTGTGGATTATCAGAGTGTTGATGAAACACAGCAATTGCATCGGGATTGAATACAACAGTCACCATGCACACATTCCTCCATGGGAGTAAGGTCTCAAACAGTCTACGCTTTGACCGTTCCCTGGAAGACCAGTAGTAGTTTCCGATGCACATTTGGAGGCATTCTGTAATCGGTGGACTATCAGAGTGTTGATGAAACACAGAAATTGCATACGGGATTGAATACAGCAGTCACCATGCGCACTTTCCTCCATGGGGGTAATGTCTCAAACTGTCTACGCTTTGATCGTTCCCTGGAAGACCAGTAGTAGCTTCCGATAAACATCTGGAGGCATTCTGTAATCTGTGGAGTATCAGAGTGTAGAAGAAACACAGAAATTGAATCGGGATTGAATACAACAATCACCATCCGCACTTTCCTCCATGGGAGTAATGTCTGAAACAGTCTACGCTTTGATCGTTCCCTGGAAGACCAGAAGTAGTTTCCGATGCACATCTGGAGGCATTCTATAGTCTGATTACTATCTGAGTGTTGATGAAACTCGGAAATAGCATCGGGATTGAATACAAGAGTCACCATGCGCACTTTCCTCCATGGGAGTAATGTCTCTAACAGTCTACGCTTTGATCGATCCCTGGAAGACCAGTAGTAGTTTCCGATGCACATCTGGAGGAATTCTGTAATCTGTGGACTATCAGAGTGTTGATGAAACACAGAAATTGCATCGGGATTGAATACAACAGTCACCATGCGCACTTTCCTCCATGCGAGTAATGTCTCTAACAGTCTACGCTTTGATCGATCCCTGGAAGACCAGTAGTAGTTTCCGATGCACATATGGAGGCATTCTGTAATCTGTGGAATATCAGAGTGTTGATGAAACACAGAAATTGCATCGGGATTGAATACAACAGTCACCATGCGCACTTTCCTCCATGGGAGTTATGTCTCAAACAGTCTACGCATTGATCGTTCCCTGGAAAACCAGTAGTAGTTTCCGATGCACATCTGGAGGCATTCTGTAATCTGTGGACTATCAGAGTGTTGATGAAACACAGAAATTGCATCGGGATTGAATACAACAGTCACCATGCGCACTTTCCTCCATGGGAGTAATGTCTCAAACAGTCTACGCTTTGATCTTTCCCTGGAAGACCAGTAGTAGTTTCCGATGCACATCTGGAGTCATTCTGAAATCTGTGGACTAACCGAGTGTTGATGAAACACAGAAATTGCATCGGGATTGAATAGAACTGTCACCATGCGCACATTCCTCCAGGCGAATAATGTTTCAAACAGTCTACGCTCTGATAATTCCCTGGAACACCAGTAGTAGTTTCCGATGCACATCTAGAAGCATTCTGTTATCTGTGGACTATAAGAGTGTTGATGAAACACAGAAACTGCATCGGGACTGAATACAACAGTCACCATGCGCACCTTCCTCCATGGGAGTAGTGTCTCAAAAAGTTTACGTTTTGATCGTTCCCTGGAATACCAGTAGTAGTTTCTGATGCATATCTGGAGGCATTCTGTAATGTGTGGACTATCAGAGTGTTATTGAAACACTCCTCCATGCGAGTAATGTGTCTAACAGGCTACGCTTTGATCGTTCCATGGAAGACCAGTAGTACTTTAAGATGCACATGTAGAAGCATTCTGTATTCTGTGGACTATAAGAGTGTTGATGAAACACAGAAATTGCATCGGGATTGAATACATCAGTCACCATTCGCACTTTCCTCCATGGGAGTAGGGTCTCAAAAAGTTTACGCTTTGATCGTTCCCTGGAATACCAGTAGTAGTTTCTGATGCATATCTGGAGGCATTCTGTAATGTGTGGACTATCAGAGTGTTGATGAAACACTCCTCCATGCGAGTAATGTGTCTAACAGTCTACGCTTTGATCGTTCCATGGAAGACCAGTAGTACTTTCCGATGCACATGTAGAAGCATTCTGTATTCTGTGGACTATAAGAGTGTTGATGAAACACAGAAATTGCATCGGGATTGAATATATCAGTCACCATGCGCACTTTCCTCCATGGGAGTAGGGTCTCAAAAAGTTTACGCTTTGATCGCTCCCTGGAATACCAGTAGTAGTTTCTGATGCATATCTGGAGGCATTCTGTAATGTGTGGACTATCAGAGTGGTGATGAAACACAGAAGTTGCATCGGGATTGAATACAACAGTCACCATGGGAACTTTCCTCCATGGGAGTAATGTCTCAAACAGTGTACGCTTTGATCGTTCCCTGGAAGACCAGTAGCAGTTTCCGATGCACATGTGGAGGCATTCTGAAATCTGTGGATTATCAGAGTGTTGATGAAACACAGAAATTGCATCGGGATTGAATACAACATTCACCATGCGCACATTCCTCCATGGGAGTAAGGTCTCAAACAGTCTACGCTTTGACCGTTCCCTGGAAGACCAGTAGTAGTTTCCGATGCACATATGGAGGCATTCTGTAATCGGTGGACTATTAGAGTGTTGATGAAACACAGAAATTGCATCGGGATTGAATACAGCAGTCACCATGCGCACTTTCATCCATTGGGGTAATGTCTCAAACTGTCTACGCTTTGATCGTTCCCTGGAAGACCAATAGTAGCTTCCGATAAACATCTGGAGGCATTCTGTAATCTGTGGAGTATCAGAGTGTAGAAGAAACACAGAAATTGCATCGGGATTGAATACAACAATCACCATCCGCACTTTCCTCCATGGGAGTAATGTCTGAAACAGTCTACGCTTTGATCGTTCCCTGGAAGACCAGAAGTAGTTTCCGATGCACATCTGGAGGCATTCTATAATCTGTTTACTATCTGAGTGTTGATGTAACACAGAAATTGCATCGGGATTGAATACAAGAGTCACCATGCGCACTTTCCTCCATGGGAGTAATGTCTCTAACAGTCTACGCTTTGATCGATCCCTGGAAGACCAGTAGTAGTTTCCGATGCACATCTGGAGGCATTCTGTAATCTGTGGACTATCAGAGTGTTGATGAAACACAGATATTACATCGGGATTGAATACAACAGTCACCATGCGCACTTTCCTCCATGCGAGTAATGTCTCTAACATTCTACGCTTTGATCGATCCCTGGAAGACCAGTAGTAGTTTCCGATGCACATCTGGAGGCATGCTGTAATCTGTGGAATATCAGAGTGTTGATGAAACACAGAAATTGCATCGGGATTCAATACAACAGTCACCATGCGCACTTTCCTCCATGGGAGTTATGTCTCAAACAGTCTACGCATTGATCGTTCCCTGGAAAACCAGTAGTAGTTTCCGATGCACATCTGGAGGCATTCTGTAATCTGTGGACTATCAGAGTGTTGATGAAACACAGAAATTGCATCGGGATTGAATACAACAGTCACCATGCGCACTTTCCTCCATGGGAGTAATGTCTCAAACAGTCTACGCTTTGATCGTTCCCTGGAAGACCAGTAGTAGTTTCCGATGCACATCTGGAGTCATTCTGAAATCTGTGGACTAACCGAGTGTTGATGAAACACAGAAATTGCATCGGGATTGAATACAACTGTCCCCATGCGCACATTCCTCCAGGGGAGTAATGTTTCAAACAGTCTACGCTCTGATCATTCCCTGGCAGACCAGTAGTAGTTTCCGATGCACATCTAGAAGAATTCTGTTATCTGTGGACTATAAGAGTGTTGATGAAACACAGAAACTCCATCGGGATTGAATACAACAGTCACCATTCGCACTTACCTCCATGGGAGTAATTCTCAAACAATCTACGCTTTGATCGTTCCCTGGAAGACCAGTAGTAGTTTCCGATGCACATCTGGAGGCATTCTGTAATCTGTGGACTATCAGAGTGTTGATGAAACACAGAAATTGCATCGGGACTGAATACAACAGTCACCATGCGCACCTTCCTCCATGGGAGTAATGTCTCTAACAGTCTACGCTTTGATCGTTCCCTTAAAGACCAGTAGCAGTTTCCGATGCACATGTGGAGGCATTCTGAAATCTGTGGATTATCAGAGTGTTGATGAAACACAGAAATTGCATCGGGATTGAATACAACAGTCACCATGCGCACATTCCTCCATGGGAGTAAGGTCTCAAACAGTCTACGCTTTGACCGTTCCCTGGAAGACCAGTAGTAGTTTCCGATGCACATACGGAGGCATTCTGTAATCGGTGGACTATCAGAGTGTTGATGAAACACAGAAATTGCATCGGGATTGAATACAGCAGTCACCATGCGCACTTTCATCCATTGGGGTAATGTCTCAAACTGTCTACGCTTTGATCGTTCCCTGGAAGACCAATAGTAGCTTCCGATAAACATCTGGAGGCATTCTGTAATCTGTGGAGTATCAGAGTGTAGAAGAAACACAGAAATTGCATCGGGATTGAATACAACATTCACCATCCGCACTTTCCTCCATGGGAGTAATGTCTGAAACAGTCTACGCTTTGATCGTTCCCTGGAAGACCAGAAGTAGTTTCCGATGCACATCTGGAGGCATTCTATAATCTGTTTACTATCTGAGTGTTGATGTAACACAGAAATTGCATCGGGATTGAATACAAGAGTCACCATGCGCACTTTCCTCCATGGGAGTAATGTCTCTAACAGTCTACGCTTTGATCGATCCCTGGAAGACCAGTAGTAGTTTCCGATGCACATCTGGAGGCATTCTGTAATCTGTGGACTATCAGAGTGTTGATGAAACACAGATATTACATCGGGATTGAATACAACAGTCACCATGCGCACTTTCCTCCATGCGAGTAATGTCTCTAACATTCTACGCTTTGATCGATCCCTGGAAGACCAGTAGTAGTTTCCGATGCACATCTGGAGGCATGCTGTAATCTGTGGAATATCAGAGTGTTGATGAAACACAGAAATTGCATCGGGATTCAATACAACAGTTACCATGCGCACTTTCCTCCATGGGAGTTATGTCTCAAACAGTCTACGCATTGATCGTTCCCTGGAAAACCAGTAGTAGTTTCCGATGCACATCTGGAGGCATTCTGTAATCTGTGGACTATCAGAGTGTTGATGAAACACAGAAATTGCATCGGGATTGAATACAACAGTCACCATGCGCACTTTCCTCCATGGGAGTAATGTCTCAAACAGTCTACGCTTTGATCGTTCCCTGGAAGACCAGTAGTAGTTTCCGATGCACATCTGGAGTCATTCTGAAATCTGTGGACTAACCGAGTGTTGATGAAACACAGAAATTGCATCGGGATTGAATACAACTGTCCCCATGCGCACATTCCTCCAGGGGAGTAATGTTTCAAACAGTCTACGCTCTGATCATTCCCTGGCAGACCAGTAGTAGTTTCCGATGCACATCTAGAAGAATTCTGTTATCTGTGGACTATAAGAGTGTTGATGAAACACAGAAACTCCATCGGGATTGAATACAACAGTCACCATTCGCACTTACCTCCATGGGAGTAATTCTCAAACAATCTACGCTTTGATCGTTCCCTGGAAGACCAGTAGTAGTTTCCGATGCACATCTGGAGGCATTCTGTAATCTGTGGACTATCAGAGTGTTGATGAAACACAGAAATTGCATCGGGACTGAATACAACAGTCACCATGCGCACCTTCCTCCATGGGAGTAATGTCTCTAACAGTCTACGCTTTGATCGTTCCCTTAAAGACCAGTAGCAGTTTCCGATGCACATGTGGAGGCATTCTGAAATCTGTGGATTATCAGAGTGTTGATGAAACACAGAAATTGCATCGGGATTGAATACAACAGTCACCATGAGCACATTCCTCCATGGGAGTAAGGTCTCAAACAGTCTACGCTTTGACCGTTCCCTGGAAGACCAGTAGTAGTTTCCGATGCACATATGGAGTCATTCTGATATCTGTGGACTATCAGAGTGTTGATGAAACACAGAAATATCATCGGTATTGAATACAAGAGTCACCATCCGCACTTTTCTGCATTGGGAGTAATGTCTCAAAGAGTCTACGCTTTGGTCGTGCTCTGGTAGATCAGTAGTAGTTTCCGATGCACATCTGGAGGCATTCTGTAATCTGCGGACTATCAGAGTGTTGATGAAACACAGAAATTGCATCGGGACTGAATACAACAGTCACCATGCGCACCTTCCTCCATGGGAGTAGTGTCTCAAAAAGTTTACGCTTTGATCGTTCCCTGGAATACCAGTAGTAGTTTCTGATGCATATCTGGAGGCATTATGTAATGTGTGGACTATCAGAGTGTTATTGAAACACTCCTCCATGCGAGTAATGTGTCTAACAGTCTACGCTTTGATTGTTCCATGGAAGACCAGTAGTACTTTCAGATGCACATGTAGAAGCATTCTGTATTCTGTGGACTATAAGAGTGTTGATGAAACACAGAAATTGCATCGGGATTGAATACATCAGTCACCATGCGCACTTTCCTCCATGGGAGTAGGGTCTCAAAAAGGTTACGCTTTGATCGTTCCCTGGAATACCAGTAGTAGTTTCTGATGCATATCTGGAGGCATTCTGTAATGTGTGGACTATCAGAGTGGTGATGAAACACAGAAGTTGCATCGGGATTAAATACAACAGTCACCATGGGAACGTTCCTCCATGGGAGTAATGTCTCAAACAGTCTACGCTTTGATCGTTCCCTGGAAGACCAGTAGTAGTTTCCGATGCACATCTAGAAGCATTCTGTTATCTGTGGACTAAAAGAGTGTTGATGAAACACAGAAACTGCATCGGGATTGAATACAACAGTCACCATGCGCACTTTCCTTCATGGGGGTAATGTCTCAAACTGTCTACGCTTTGATCGTTCCCTGGAAGACCAGTAGTAGTTTCCGATAAACATCTGGAGGCATTCTGTAATCTGTGGAGTATCAGTGTGTTGAAGAAACACAGAATTTGCATCGGGATTGAATACAACAATCACCATCCGCACTTTCCTCCATGGGAGTAATGTCTGAAATAGTCTACGATTTGATCGTTCCCTTGAAGACCAGTAGCAGTTTCCGATGCACATCTGGAGGCATTCTGTAATCTGTAGACTATCACACTGTTGATAAAACACAGAAATTGCCTCGGGATTGAATACAACAGTCACCATGCGCAGTTTCCTCCATGAGAGTAATGTCTCAAAAAGTTTACGCTTTGATCGTTCCCTGGAATACCAGTAGTAGTTTCTGATGCACATAGGGAGGCATTCTGTAATGTGTGGACTATCAGAGTGTTGATGAAACACTCCTCCATGCGAGTAATGTGTCAAACAGTCTACGTTTTGATCGATCCCTGGAAGACCAGTAGTAGATTCCGATGCACATCTGGAGGCATTCTGCAATCTGTGGACTATCAGAGTGTTGATGAAACACAGAAATTGCTTCGGGATGGAATACAACAGTCACCATGCGCACTTTCCTCCATGGGAGTAATGTCTCAAACAGTCTACGCTTTGATCGTTCCCTGGAAGACCATTAGTAGTTTCCGATGCACATCTGGAGTCATTCTGCAATCTGTGGACTATCAGAGTGTTGATGAAACACAGAAATTGCTTCGGGATTGAATACAACTGTCACCATGCGCACATTCCTCCAGGGGAGTAATGTTTCAAACAGTCTACGCTCTGATCATTCCCTGGAAGACCAGTAGTAGTTTCCGATGCACATCTAGAAGCTTTCTGTTATCTGTGGACTATAAGAGTGTTAATGAAACACAGAAACTGCACGGGATTGAATACAACAGTCAGCATGCGCACCTTCCTCCATGGGAGTAATGTCTCTAACAGTCTACGCTTTGATCGTTCCCTGGAAGACCAGTAGCAGTTTCCGATGCACATGTGGAGGCATTCTGAAATCTGTGGATTATCAGAGTGTTGATGAAACACATAAATTGCATCGGGATTGAATACAACAGTCACCATGCGCACATTCCTCCATGGGAGTAAGGTCTCAAGCAGTCTACGCTTTGACCGTTCCCTGGAAGACCAGTAGTAGTTTCCGATGCACATATGGAGTCATTCTGAAATCTGTGGACTAACCGAGTGTTGATGAAACACAGAAAGTGCATCGGGATTGAATACAATAGTCACCATGCGCACATTCCTCCAGGGGAGTAATGTTTCAAACAGTCTACGCTCTGATCATTCCCTGGAAGACCAGTAGTAGTTTCCGATGCACATCTAGAAGCATTCTGTTGTCTGTGGACTATAAGAGTGTTGATGAAACACAGAAACTGCATCGGGATTGAATACAAAAGTCACCATGCGCACTTACCTCCATGGGAGTAATTCTCAAACATTCAACGCTTTGATCGTTCCCTGGAAGACCAGTAGTAGTTTCCGATGCACATCTGGAGGCATTCTGTAATCTGTGGACAATCAGAGTGTTGATGAAACACAGAAATTGCATCGGGACTGAATACAACAGTCACCATGCGCACCTTCCTCCATGGGAGTAATGTCTCTAACAGTCTACGCCTTGATCGTTCCCTGGAAGACCAGTAGCAGTTTCCGATGCACATGTCGAGGCATTCTGAAATCTGTGGATTATCAGAGTGTTGATGAAACACAGCAATTGCATCGGGATTGAATACAACAGTCACCATGCACACATTCCTCCATGGGAGTAAGGTCTCAAACAGTCTACGCTTTGACCGTTCCCTGGAAGACCAGTAGTAGTTTCCGATGCACATTTGGAGGCATTCTGTAATCGGTGGACTATCAGAGTGTTGATGAAACACAGAAATTGCATCGGGATTGAATACAGCAGTCACCATGCGCACTTTCCTCCATGGGGGTAATGTCTCAAACTGTCTACGCTTTGATCGTTCCCTGGAAGACCAGTAGTAGCTTCCGATAAACATCTGGAGGCATTCTGTAATCTGTGGAGTATCAGAGTGTAGAAGAAACACAGAAATTGAATCGGGATTGAATACAACAATCACCATCCGCACTTTCCTCCATGGGAGTAATGTCTGAAACAGTCTACGCTTTGATCGTTCCCTGGAAGACCAGAAGTAGTTTCCGATGCACATCTGGAGGCATTCTATAGTCTGATTACTATCTGAGTGTTGATGAAACTCGGAAATAGCATCGGGATTGAATACAAGAGTCACCATGCGCACTTTCCTCCATGGGAGTAATGTCTCTAACAGTCTACGCTTTGATCGATCCCTGGAAGACCAGTAGTAGTTTCCGATGCACATCTGGAGGAATTCTGTAATCTGTGGACTATCAGAGTGTTGATGAAACACAGAAATTGCATCGGGATTGAATACAACAGTCACCATGCGCACTTTCCTCCATGCGAGTAATGTCTCTAACAGTCTACGCTTTGATCGATCCCTGGAAGACCAGTAGTAGTTTCCGATGCACATATGGAGGCATTCTGTAATCTGTGGAATATCAGAGTGTTGATGAAACACAGAAATTGCATCGGGATTGAATACAACAGTCACCATGCGCACTTTCCTCCATGGGAGTTATGTCTCAAACAGTCTACGCATTGATCGTTCCCTGGAAAACCAGTAGTAGTTTCCGATGCACATCTGGAGGCATTCTGTAATCTGTGGACTATCAGAGTGTTGATGAAACACAGAAATTGCATCGGAATTGAATACAACAGTCACCATGCGTACTTTCCTCCATGGGAGTAATGTCTCAAACAGTCTACGCTTTGATCTTTCCCTGGAAGACCAGTAGTAGTTTCCGATGCACATCTGGAGTCATTCTGAAATCTGTGGACTAACCGAGTGTTGATGAAACACAGAAATTGCATCGGGATTGAATAGAACTGTCACCATGCGCACATTCCTCCAGGCGAATAATGTTTCAAACAGTCTACGCTCTGATAATTCCCTGGAACACCAGTAGTAGTTTCCGATGCACATCTAGAAGCATTCTGTTATCTGTGGACTATAAGAGTGTTGATGAAACACAGAAACTGCATGGGGATTGAATACAACAGTCACCATGCGCACTTACCTCCATGGGAGTAATCCTCAAACATTCTACGCTTTGATCGTTCCCTGGAAGACCAGTAGTAGTTTCCGATGCACATCTGGAGGCATTCTGTAATCTGTGGACTATCAGAGTGTTGATGAAACACAGAAATTGCATCGGGACTGAATACAACAGTCACCATGCGCACCTTCCTCCATGGGAGTAATGTCTCTAACAGTCTACGCTTTGATCGTTCCCTTAAAGACCAGTAGCAGTTTCCGATGCACATGTGGAGGCATTCTGAAATCTGTGGATTATCAGAGTGTTGATGAAACACAGAATTGCATCGGGATTGAATACAACAGTCACCATGCGCACATTCCTCCAGGGGAGTAATGTTTCAAACAGTCTACGCTCTGATCATTCCCTGGAAGACCAGTAGTAGTTTCCGATGCACATCTAGAAGCATTCGGTTATCTGTGGACTATAAGAGTGTTGATGAAACACAGAAACTGCATCGGGATTGAATACAAGAGTCACCATGCGCACTTACCTCCATGGGAGTAATTCTCAAACAGTCTACGCTTTGATCGTTCCCTGGAAGAACAGTAGTAGTTTCCGATGCACATCTGGAGGCATTCTGTAATCTGTGGACTATCAGAGTGTTGATGAAACACAGAAATTGCATCGGGACTGAATACAACAGTCACCATGCGCACCTTCCTCCATGGGAGTAGTGTCTCAAAAAGTTTACGTTTTGATCGTTCCCTGGAATACCAGTAGTAGTTTCTGATGCATATCTGGAGGCATTCTGTAATGTGTGGACTATCAGAGTGTTATTGAAACACTCCTCCATGCGAGTAATGTGTCTAACAGGCTACGCTTTGATCGTTCCATGGAAGACCAGTAGTACTTTAAGATGCACATGTAGAAGCATTCTGTATTCTGTGGACTATAAGAGTGTTGATGAAACACAGAAATTGCATCGGGATTGAATACATCAGTCACCATTCGCACTTTCCTCCATGGGAGTAGGGTCTCAAAAAGTTTACGCTTTGATCGTTCCCTGGAATACCAGTAGTAGTTTCTGATGCATATCTGGAGGCATTCTGTAATGTGTGGACTATCAGAGTGTTGATGAAACACTCCTCCATGCGAGTAATGTGTCTAACAGTCTACGCTTTGATCGTTCCATGGAAGACCAGTAGTACTTTCCGATGCACATGTAGAAGCATTCTGTATTCTGTGGACTATAAGAGTGTTGATGAAACACAGAAATTGCATCGGGATTGAATATATCAGTCACCATGCGCACTTTCCTCCATGGGAGTAGGGTCTCAAAAAGTTTACGCTTTGATCGCTCCCTGGAATACCAGTAGTAGTTTCTGATGCATATCTGGAGGCATTCTGTAATGTGTGGACTATCAGAGTGGTGATGAAACACAGAAGTTGCATCGGGATTGAATACAACAGTCACCATGGGAACTTTCCTCCATGGGAGTAATGTCTCAAACAGTGTACGCTTTGATCGTTCCCTGGAAGACCAGTAGTAGTTTCCGATGCACATCTGGAGTCATTCTGAAATCTGTGGACTAACCGAGTGTTGATGAAACACAGAAATTGCATCGGGACTGAATACAACAGTCACCATGCGTACCTTCCTCCATGGCAGTAATGTCTCTAACAGTCTACGCTTTGATCGTTCCCTGGAAGACCAGTAGCAGTTTCGGATGCACATGTGGAGGCATTCTGAAATCTGTGGATTATCAGAGTGTTGATGAAACACAGAAATTGCATCGGGATTGAATACAACAGTCACCATGCGCACATTCCTCCATGGGAGTAAGGTCTCAAACAGTCTACGCTTTGACCGTTCCCTGGAAGACCAGTAGTAGTTTCCGATGCACATATGGAGGCATTCTGTAATCGGTGGACTATCAGAGTGTTGATGAAGCACAGAAATTGCATCGGGATTGAATACAGCAGTCACCATGCGCACTTTCCTGTATGGGAGTAATGTCTCAAACAGTTTATGCTTTGACCGTTCTCTGGAATACTAGTAGTAGTTTCTGATGCTCATCTGGAGGCATTCTGTAATGTGTGGACTATCAGAGTGTTGATGAAACACAGAAATTGCTTCGGGATTAAAATACAATATTCATCATGCGCACTTTCCTCAATGGGAGCAATGTCTCAAACAGTATACCATTTGATCGTTCCCTGGAAGACCACTAGTAGTTTCCGATGCACATGTAGAAGCATTCTGTATTCTGTGGACTATAAGAGTGTTGATGAAACACAGAAATTGCATCGGGATTGAATACAACAATCACCATGCGTACTTTTCTCCATGGGAGTAATTTTCAAACATTCTACGCTTTGATCGTTCCCTGGTAGACCAGTAGTAGTTTCCGAAGCACATCTGGTGGCATTCTGTAATCTGTGGACTATCAGAGTGTTGATGAAACGCAGAATTGGATCGGGATTGAATACAACAGTCACAAAGCGCACATTCCTCAACGGGAGTAATGTCTCAAACAGTCTACGCTTTGATCGTTCTCTGGAAGAACAGTAGTAGTTTCCGATGCACATCTGGAGGCATTCTGTAATCTGTGGAGTATCAGAGTGTTGATGAAACACAGAAATTGCATCGGGATTGAAAACATCAGTCACCATGCGCACTTTCCTCCATGGGGGTAATGTCTCAAAGAGTCTAAGATTTGATCGATCCCTGGAAGACCATTAGTAGTTTCCGATGCACATCTGGAGTCATTCTGAAATCTGTGGACTAACCGAGTGTTGATCAAACACAGAAATTGCATCGGGATTGAATACAACACTCACCATGCGCACATTCCTCCAGGGGAATAATGTTTCAAAAAGTCTACGCTCTGATCGTTGCCTGGAAGACCAGTAGTAGTTTTCGATGCACATCTAGAAGCATTCTGTTAACTGTGGACTATAAGAGTGTTGATGAAACACAGAAACTGCATCGGGATTGAATACAACAGTCACCATGCGCACTTACCTCCATGGAAGTAATTCTCAAACATTCTACGCTTTGATCGTTCCCTGGAAGACCAGTCGTAGTTTCCGATGCACATCTGGAGGCCTTCTGTAATCTGTGGACTATCAGAGTGTTGATGAAACACAGAAATTGCATCGGGACTGAATTCAACAGTCACCATGCGCACCTTCCTCCATGGGAGTAATGTCTCTAACTGTCTACGCTTTGATCGTTCCCTGGAAGACCAGTAGTAGTTTCCGATGCACATCTGGAGGCATCCTGTAATCTGTGGAGTGTCAGAGTGTTGAAGAAACACAGAAATTGCATCGGGATTGAATACAACAATCACCATCCGCACTTTCCTCCATGGGAGTAATGTCTGAAACATTTTACGCTTTGATCGTTTCCTGGAAGAAGAGAAGTAGTTTCCGATGCACATCTGGAGGCATTCTATAATCTGTTTACTATCTGAGTGTTGATGAAACACAGAAATTGCATCGGGATTGAATACAACAGTCACCATGCGCACTTTCCTCCAGTGGAGTAATGTTTCAAACAGTCTACGCTCTGATCGTTCCCTGGAAGACCAGTAGTAGTTTCCGATGCACATCTAGAAGCATTCTGTTATCTGTGGACTATAAGAGTGTTCATGAAACACAGAAACAGCATCGGGATTGAATACAGTAGTCACCATGCGCACTTTCCTCCATGGGGGTAATGTCTCAAACTGTCTACGCTTTGATCGTTCCCTGGAAGACCAGTAGTAGTTTCCGATGCACATCTGGAGGCATTCTGTAATCTGTGGAGTATCAGAGTGTTGATGAAACACAGAAATTGCATCGGGATTGAATACAACAATCACCATCCGCACTTTCCTCCATGGGAGTAATGTCTGAAACAGTCTACGCTTTGATCGTTCCCTGAAGACCAGAAGTAGCTTCCGATGCACATCTGGAGGCATTCTAATATCTGTTTACTATCTGAGTGTTGATGAAACACAGAAATTGCATCGGGATTGAATACAACAGTCACCATGCGCACTTTCCTCCATGGGAGTAATGTCTCAAAGAGTTTACGCTTTGGTCGTTCCCTGGAAGACCAGTAGTAATTTCCGATGGACATCTATAGGCATTCTGAAATCTGTGGACTAACCGAGTGTTGATGAAACACAGAAATAGCATCGGGATTGAATACAACAGTCACCATGCGCACATTCCTCCAGGGGAGTAATGTTTCAAACAGTCTACGCTCTGATCGTACCCTGGAAGACCAGTAGTAGTTTCCGATGCACATCTGGAGGCATTCTGAAATCTGTGGGTTATCAGAGTGTTGATGAAACACAGAAATTGCATCGGGATTGAATACAACAGTCACCATGCGCACTTTCCTCCATGGGAGTAAGGTCTCAAACAGTCTACGCTTTCACCGTTAGCTGGAAGACCAGTAGTAGTTTCCAATGCACATATGGAGGCATTCTGTAATCGGTGGACTATCAGAGTGTTGATGAAACACAGAAATTGCATCGGGATTGAATACAGCAGTCACCTTGCGCACTTTCCTCCATAGGGGTAATGTCTCAAACTGTCTACACTTTGATCGTTCCCTGGAAGACCAGTAGTAGTTTCCGATGCACATCTGGAGGCATCCTGTAATCTGTGGAGTATCAGAGTGTTGAAGAAACACAGAAATTGCGTCGGGACTGAATACAACAGTTACCATGCGCACCTTCCTCCATGGGTGTAATTTCTCTAACAGTCTATGCTTTGATCCTTCCCTGGAAGACCAGTACTAGTTTCTGATGCACATCTGGAGGCATTCTGAAATCTGTGGATTATCAGAGTGTTGATGAAACACAGAAATTGCATCGGGATTGAATACAACAATCACCATGCGCACTTTCTTCCATGGGAGTAATGTTTGAAACAGTCTACGCATTGATCGTTCCCTGGAAGACCAGTAGTAATTTCCGATGGACATCTGGAGGCATTCTGTAATCTGTGACGATCAGAGTGTTGATGAAACACAGAAATTGCCTCGGGATTGAATACAGCAGTCACCATGCGCAGTTTCCTCCATGAGAGTAATGTCTCTAACAGTCTACGCTTTGATCGTTCCCTGGAAGACCAGTCGTAGTTTCCGATGCACATCTGGAGGCATTCAGTAACCTGTGGACTATCAGAGTGTTGATGAAACACAGGAATTGTATCGGGATTGAATAAAACAGTCACCATGAGCACTTTCCTCCATGGGAGTAAGGTCTCAAACAGTCTACGCTTTGACCGTTCCCTGGAAGACCAGTAGTAGTTTCCGATGCACATATGGATTCATTCTGTATTCGGTGGAGTATCAGAGTGTTGATGAAACACAGAAATTGAATCGGGATTGAATACAGTAGTCACCATGCGCACTTTCCTCCATGGCGGTAATGTCTCAAACTGTCTACGCTTTGATCGTTAACTGGAAGACCAGTAGTAGTTTCCGATGCACATCTGGTGGCATTCTGTAATCTGTGGAGTATCAGAGTGTTGATGAAACACAGAAATTGCATCGGGATTGAATACAACAATCACCATCCGCACTTTCCTCCATGGGAGTAATGTTTGAAACAGTCTACGCTTTGATCGTTCCCTGGAAGACCAGAAGTAGTTTCCGATGCACATCTGGAGGCATTCTATTATCTGTTTACTATCTGAGTGTTGATGAAACACAGAAATTGCATCGGGATTGAATACAACAGTCACCAAGCGCACTTTCCTCCATAGGAGTAATGTCTCAAACAGTCTACGATTTGATCGTTCCCTGGAAGACCAGTAGTAGTTTCCGATGCACATCTGGAGGCATTCTGTAATCTGTGGACTATCACACTGTTGTTAAAACACAGAAATTGCCTCGGGATTGAATACAACAGTCACCATGCGCAGTTTCCTCCATGAGAGTAATGTCTCTAACAGTCTACGCTTTGATCGTTCCCAGGAAGACCAGTCGTAGTTTCCGATGCACATCTGTAGGCATTCTGTAACCTGTGGACTATCAGAGTGTTGATGAAACACAGGAATTGCATCGGGATTGAATACAACAGTCACCATGCGCACTTTCCTCCATGGGAGTAAAATCTCAAACAGTCTACGCTTTGATCGTTCCCTGGAAGACCAGTAGTAGTTTCCGATACACATATCGAGGCATTCTGTAATGTGTGGAGTATCAGAGTGTTGATGAAACACAGAAATTGCATCGGCATTGAATACAACAGTCACCATGCGCACTTTCCTCCATGGGAGTAAGGTCTCAAACAGTCTACGCTTTGATCGTTCCCTGGAAGACCAGTAGTAGTTTCCGATGCACATCTGGAGGCATTCTGTATTCTGTGGAGTAGCAGAGTGTTGATGAAACACAGATATTGAATCGGGATTTAATACAACAGTCACCGCGTGCACTTTCCTCCACGGGAGTAATGTCTCAAAGAGTTTACGCTTTGATCGTACTCTGGAAGACCAGTAGTAGTTTCCGATTCACATATGGAGGCATTCTGTAATCTGTGGAGTGTCAGAGTGTTGATGAAACACAGAAATTGCATCTTGATTGAATACAACAGTCACCATGCGCAATTTCCTCCATGAGAGTAATGTCTCTAACAGTCTACGCTTTGATCATTCCCTGGAAGACCAGTAATAGCTACCGATGCATATCTGGAGGCATTCTGTCATCTGTGGACTATCTGAGTGTTGCTGAAACACAGAAATTTCATCGGGATTAAATAAAAAAGTCACCATACGCACTTTCCTGCATTGGGTGTAATGTCTCAAACAGTCTACGCTTTGATCGTTGCCTGGAAGAGATGTGTTAGTTTCCGATGCACATCTGGAGGCATTCTGTAATCTGTGGACTATCAGAGTGGTAATGAAACACAGAAATTGCATCGGGATTGAATACAACAGTCACCAAGCGCACTTTCGTCAATGGGTGTAAAGTCTCAAACAGTCTACGCTTTGATCGTTCCCTGGAAGACCAGTAGTAGTTTCCGATGCACATCTGGAGGCATTCTGTAATCTGTAGACTATCAGTGTGTTTATGAAACACAGAAATTGCATCGGGACTGAATACAACAGTCACCATGCGCAACTTCCTCCATGGGAGTAATGTCTCTAACAGTCTACGCTTTGATCCTTCCCTGGAAGACCAGTAGTAGTTTCCGATTCACATCTGGAGGTATTCTGAAATCTGTGGACTATCAGAGTGTTATTGAAACACAGAAATTGCATCGGGATTGAATACAACAGTCACCATGCACACTTTCCTCCATGGGAGTAAGGTCTCAAACAGTCTACGCTTTGATCGTTCCCTGGAAGACCAGTAGTAGTTTTCGATGCACATATGGAGGCATTCTGTAATAGGTGGACTATCAGAGTGTTGATGAAACACAGAAAATGCATCGGGATTGAATACAGCAGTCACCATGCGCACTTTCCTCCATGGGGGTAATGTCTCAAACTGTCTACGCTTTGATCGTTCCCTGGAAGACCAGTAGTAGTTTGCGATGCACATCTGGAGGCATTCTGAAACCTGTGGAGTATCAGAGTCTTGACGAAACACAGAAATTGAATCGGGTTTGAATACAACAGTCACCATGCGCACTTTCCTCCATGGGAGTAATGTCTCAAATAGTTTACGCTTTGATCGTTTCCTGGAATACAAGTAGTAGTTTCTGATGCACATCTGGAGGCATCCTGTAATGTGTGGACTATCAGAGTGTTGATGAAACACAGAAATTGTTTCGGGATTGAATATAACAGTCACCATGCGCACTTTCCTCCATGGGAGTAAGGTCTCAAACAGTCCACGCTTTGATCGTTCCCTGGAATACCAGTAGTAGTTTCCGATGCACATATGGAGGCATTCTGTAGTCTGTGGAGTGTCAGAGTGTTGATGAAACACAGAAATTGCATCGGGATTGAATACAGCAGTCACCATGCGCACCTTCCTCCATGGGAGTAATGTCTCCAAGAGTTATGCTTTGATCGTTCCCTGGAAGACCAGTAGTAGTTTCCGATGCACATAGGGAGGCATTCTGTAATGTGTGGACTATCAGAGTGTTGATGAAACACCGAAATTGAATCGGGATTGAATACAACAGTCACCATGCGCACTTTCCTCCATGCGAGTAATGTCTCTAACAGTCTACGCTTTGATCGATCCCTGGAAGACCAGTAGTAGTTTCCGATGCACATCTGGATGCATTCTGTAATCTGTGGGCTATCAGAGTGTTGATGAAACACAAAAATTGCATCGGGATTGAATAAAAGAGTCACCATACGTACTTTCCTGCATTGGGGGTAATGTCTCAAACAGTCTACGCTTTGATCGCTGCCTGGAAGTCCAGTGTTAGTTTCCGATGAACATCTGGAGGCATTCTGTAATCTGTTGACTATCAGAGTGTTGATGAAACACAGAAATTTCATCGGGATTACATACAGAAGTCACCATGCGCAGTTTCCTCCATAGAGTAATGTCTCAAACGGTCTACGCTGTGATCGTTCCCTGGAAGACCAGTAATAGTTTGCGATGCACATGTGGAGGCATTCTGTAATCTGTGGAGTATCAGAGTGTTGATGAAACATAGAAATTGCATCGGGATTGAATACAACGGCCACCATGCGCACTTTCCTCCATGGGAGTAATGTCTCAAAGAGTTTACGCTTTGATCGATCCCTGGAATACCAGTTGTACTTTCTGATGCACATAGGGAGGCATTCTGTAATGTGTGGACTATCGTAGTGTTGATGAAACAGCGAAATTGAATCGGGATTGAATACAACAGTCACCATGCGCACTTTCCTCCATGGGAGTTATGTCTCAAACAGTCTACGCATTGATCGTTCCCTGGAAGACCAGTAGTAGTTTACGATGCACACCTGGAGGCATTCTGTAATCTGTGGAGTATCAGAGTGTTGATGAAACACAGAAATTGCATCTTGATTGAATACAACAGTCACCATGCGCACCTTCCTCCATGGGAGTAATGTCTTAAAGAGTTTACGATTTGATCGTTCCCTGGAATACCAGTAGTAGTTTCTCAAGCTCATCTGGAGGCATTCTGTAATGTGTGGACTATCAGAGTGTTGATGAAACACAGAAATTGCTTCGGGATTGAATACAACAGTCACCATGCGCACTTACCTCCATGGGAGTAATTCTCAAACATTCTACGATTGGATCGTTCCCTGGAAGACCAGTAGTAGTTTCCGATGCACATCTGGTGGCATTCTGTAATCTGAGGACTATCAGAGTGTTGATGAAACACAGAAATTGCATCAGGACTAAATACAACAGTCACCATGCGCACCTTCCTCCATGGGAGTAATGTCTCTAACAGTCTACGCTTTGGTCGTTCCCTGGAAGACCAGTAGTAGTTTCCGATGCACATACGGAGGCATTCTGTAATCGGTGGACTATCAGAGTGTTGATGAAACACAGAAATTGCATCGGGATTGAATACAGCAGTCACCATGCGTACTTTCCTCCATGGGAGTAATGTCTCAAACAGTCTACGATTTGATCGTTCCCTTGAAGACCAGTAGTAGTTTCCGATGCACATCTAGAAGCATTCTGTTATCTGTGGACTATAAGAGTGTTGATGAAACACAGAAACTGCATCGGGATTGAATACAACAGTCACCATGCGCACTTACCTCCATGGGAGTAATTCTCAAACATTTTACGCTTTGATCGTTCCCTGGAAGACCAGTAGTAGTTACCGATGCACATCTGGAGGCATTCTGTAATCTGTGGACTATCAGAGTGTTGATGAAACACAGAAATTGCATCGGGACTGAATACAACAGTCACCATGCGCACCTTCCTCCATGGGAGTAATGTCTCTAACAGTCTACGCTTTGATCGTTCCCTTAAAGACCAGTAGCAGTTTCCGATGCACATGTGGAGGCATTCTGAAATCTGTGGATTATCAGAGTGTTGATGAAACACGGAAATTGCATCGGGATTGAATACAACAGTCACCATGCGCACATTCCTCCATGGGAGTAAGGTCTCAAACAGTCTACGCTTTGACCGTTCAATGGAAGACCAGTAGTAGTTTCCGATGCACATATAGAGTCATTCTGAAATCTGTGGACTAACCGAGTGTTGATGAAACACAGAAATTGCATCGGGATTGATTACAACAGTCACCATGCGCACATTCCTCCAGGGGAGTAATGTTTCAAACAGTCTACGCTCTGATCATTCCCTGGAAGACCAGTAGTAGTTTCCGATGCACATCTAGAAGCATTCTGTTATCTGTGGACTATAAGAGTGTTGATGAAACACAGAAATTGCATCGGGACTGAATACAACAGTCACCATGCGCACCTTCCTCCATGGGAGTAATGTCTCTAACAGTCTACGCTTTGATCGTTCCCTGGAAGACCAGTAGCAGTTTCCGATGCACATGTGGATTCATTCTGAAATCTGTGGATTATCAGAGTGTTGATGAAACACAGAAATTGCATCGGGATTGAATACAACAGTCACCATGCGCACATTCCTCCATGGGAGTAAGGTCTCAAACAGTCTACGCTTTGACCGTTCCCTGGAAGACCAGTAGTAGTTTCCGATGCACATATGGAGGCATTCTGTAATCGGTGGACTATCAGAGTGTTGATGAAACACAGAAATTGCATCGGGATTGAATACAGCAGTCACCATGCGCACTTTCCTCCATTGGGGTAATGTCTCAAACTGTCTACGCTTTGATCGTTCCCTGGAAGACCAATAGTAGCTTCCGATAAACATCTGGAGGCATTCTGTAATCTGTGGAGTATCAGAGTGTGGAAGAAACACAGAAATTGCATCGGGATTGAATACAACAATCACCATCCGCACTTTCCTTCATGGGAGTAATGTCTGAAACAGTCTACGCTTTGATCGTTCCCTGGAAGACCAGAAGTAGTTTCCGATGCACATCTGGAGGCATTCTATAATCTGTTTACTATCTGAGTGTTGATGAAACACAGAAATTGCATCGGGATTGAATACAAGAGTCACCATGCGCACTTTCCTCCATGGGAGTAATGTCTCTAACAGTCTACGCTTTGATCGATCCCTGGAAGATTAGTAGTAGTTTCCGATGCACATCTGGAGGCATTCTGTAATCTGTGGACTATCAGAGTGTTGATGAAACACAGAAATTACATCGGGATTGAATACAACAGTCACCATGCGCACTTTCCTCCATGCGAGTAATGTCTCTAACAGTCTACGCTTTGATCGATCCCTGGAAGACCAGTAGTAGTTTCCGATGCACATCTGGAGGCATTCTGTAATCTGTGGAATATCAGAGTGTTGATGAAACACAGAAATTGCATCGGGATTGAATACAACAGTCACCATGCGCACTTTCCTCCATGTAAGTTATGTCTCAAACAGTCTACGCATTGATCGTTCCCTGGAAAACCAGTAGTAGTTTCCGATGCACATCTGGAGGCATTCTGTAATCTGTGGACTATCAGAGTGTTGATGAAACACAGAAATTGCATCGGGATTGAATACAACAGTCACCATGCGCACTTTCCTCCATGGGAGTAATGTCTCAAACTGTCTACGCTTTGATCGTTCCCTGGAAGACCAGTAGTAGTTTCCGATGCACATCTGGAGTCATTCTGAAATCTGTGGACTAACCGAGTGTTGATGAAACACAGAAATTGCATCGGGATTGAATACAACTGTCCCCATGCGCACATTCCTCCAGGGGAGTAATGTTTCAAACAGTCTACGCTCTGATCATTCCCTGGCAGACCAGTAGTAGTTTCCGATCCACATCTAGAAGAATTCTGTTATCTGTGGACTATAAGAGTGTTGATGAAACACAGAAACTGCATCGGGATTGAATACAACCGTCACCATTCGCACTTACCTCCATGGGAGTAATTCTAAAACATTCTACGCTTTGATCGTTCCCTGGAAGACCAGTAGTAGTTTCCGATGCACATCTGGAGGCATTCTGTAATCTGTGGACTATCAGAGTGTTGATGAAACACAGAAATTGCATCGGGACTGAATACAACAGTCACCATGCGCACCTTCCTCCATGGGAGTAATGTCTCTAACAGTCTACGCTTTGATCGTTCCCTTAAAGACCAGTAGCAGTTTCCGATGCACATGTGGAGGCATTCTGAATTCTGTGGATTATCAGAGAGTTGATGAAACACAGAAATTGCATCGGGATTGAATACAACAGTCACCATGCGCACATTCCTCCATGGGAGTAAGGTCTCAAACAGTCTACGCTTTGACCGTTCCCTGGAAGACCAGTAGTAGTTTCCGATGCACATATGGAGTCATGTGAAATCTGTGGACTAACCGAGTGTTGATGAAACACAGAAATTGCATCGGAATTGAATACAACAGTCACCATGCGCACATTCCTCCAGGGGAGTAATGTTTCAAACAGTCTACGCTCTGATCATTCCCTGGAAGACCAGTAGTAGTTTCCGATGCACATCTAGAAGCATTCTGTTATCTGTGGACTATAAGAGTGTTGATGAAACACAGAAACTGCATCGGGATTGAATACAACAGTCACCATGCGCACTTACCTCCATGGGAGTAATTCTCAAACATTCTACGCTTTGATCGTTCCCTGGAAGACCAGTAGTAGTTTCCGATGCACATCTGGAGGCATTCTGTAATCTGTGGACTATCAGAGTGTTGATGAAACACAGAAATTGCATCGGGACTGAATACAACAGTCACCATGCGCACCTTCCTCCATGGGAGTAGTGTCTCAAAAAGTTTACGCTTTGATCGTTCCCTGGAATACCAGTAGTAGTTTCTGATGCATATCTGGAGGCATTCTGTAATGTGTGGACTATCAGAGTGTTATTGAAACACTCCTCCATGCGAGTAATGTGTCTAACAGTCTACGCTTTGATTGTTCCATGGAAGACCAGTAGTACTTTCCGATGCACATGTAGAAGCATTCTGTATTCTGTGGACTATAAGAGTGTTGATGAAACACAGAAATTGCATCGGGATTGAATACATCAGTCACCATGCGCACTTTCCTCCATGGGAGTAGGGTCTCAAAAAGGTTACGCTTTGATCGTTCCCTGGAATACCAGTAGTAGTTTCTGATGCATATCTGGAGGCATTCTGTAATGTGTGGACTATCAGAGTGGTGATGAAACACAGAAGATGCATCGGGATTAAATACAACAGTCACCATGGGAACTTTCCTCCATGGGAGTAATGTCTCAAACAGTCTACGCTTTGATCGTTCCCTGGAAGACCAGTAGATGTTTCCGATGCACATCTGGAGTCATTCTGAAATCTGTGGACTGACCGAGTGTTGATGAAACACAGAATTGCATCGGGATTGAATACAACAGTCTCCATGCGCACATTCCTCCAGGGGAGTAATGTTACAAACAGTCTACGCTCTGATCATTCACTGGAAGACCAGTAGTAGTTTCCGATGCACATCTAGAAGCATTCTGTTATCTGTGGACTAAAAGAGTGTTGATGAAACACAGAAACTGCATCGGGATTGAATACAACAGTCACCATGCGCACTTTCCTTCATGGGGGTAATGTCTCAAACTGTCTACGCTTTGATCGTTCCATGGAAGACCAGTAGTAGTTTCCGATAAACATCTGGAGGCATTCTGTAATCTGTGGAGTATCAGTGTGTTGAAGAAACACAGAATTTGCATCGGGATTGAATACAACAATCACCATCCGCACTTTCCTCCATGGGAGTAATGTCTGAAATAGTCTACGCTTTGATCGTTCCCTGGAAGACCAGAAGTAGTTTCCGATGCACATCTGGAGGCATTCTATAATCTGTTTACTATCTGAGTGTTGATGAAACACAGAAATTGCATTGGGATTGAATACAACAGTCACCATGCGTACTTTCCTCCATGGGAGTAATGTCTCAAAAAGTCTACGATTTGATCGTTCCCTTGAAGACCAGTAGCAGTTTCCGATGCACATCTGGAGGCATTCTGTAATCTGTAGACTATCACACTGTTGATAAAACACAGAAATTGCCTCGGGATTGAATACAACAGTCACCATGCGCAGTTTCCTCCATGAGAGTAATGTCTCAAAAAGTTTACGCTTTGATCGTTCCCTGGAATACCAGTAGTAGTTTCTGATGCACATAGGGAGTCATTCTGTAATGTGTGGACTATCAGAGTGTTGATGAAACACTCCTCCATGCGAGTAATGTGTCAAACAGTCTACGCTTTGATCGATCCCTGGAAGACCAGTAGTAGTTTCCGATGCACATCTGGAGGCATTGTGCAATCTGTGGACTATCAGAGTGTTGATGAAACACAGAAATTGCTTCGGGATTGAATACAACAGTCACCATGCGCACTTTCCTCCATGGGAGTAATGTCTCAAACAGTCTACGCTTTGATCGTTCCCTGGAAGACCATTAGTAGTTTCCGATGCACATCTGGAGTCATTCTGAAATCTGTGGACTAACCGAGTGTTGATGAAACACAGAAATTGCATCGGGATTGAATACAACTGTCACCATGCGCAGATTCCTCCAGGGGCGTAATGTTTCAAACAGTCTACGCTCTGATCATTCCCTGGAAGACCAGTAGTAGTTTCCGATGCACATCTAGAAGCTTTCTGTTATCTGTGGACTATAAGAGTGTTGATGAAACACAGAAACTGCACGGGATTGAATACAACAGTCAGCATGCGCACCTTCCTCCATGGGAGTAATGTCTCTTAGAGTCTACGCTTTGATCGTTCCCTTAAAGACCAGTAGCAGTTTCCGATGCACATGTGGAGGCATTCTGAAATCTGTGGATTATCAGAGTGTTGATGAAACACAGAAATTGCATCGGGATTGAATACAACAGTCACCATGCGCACATTCCTCCATGGGAGTAAGGTCTCAAACAGTCTACGCTTTGACCGTTCCCTGGAAGACCAGTAGTAGTTTCCGATGCACATATGGAGTCATTCTGAAATCTGTGGACTAACCGAGTGTTGATGAAACACAGAAAGTGCATCGGGATAAAATACAATAGTCACCATGCGCACATTCCTCCAGGGGAGTAATGTTTCAAACAGTCTACGCTCTGATCATTCCCTGGAAGACCAGTAGTAGTTTCCGATGCACATCTAGAAGCATTCTGTTGTCTGTGGACTATACGAGTGTTGATGAAACACAGAAACTGCATCGGGATTGAATACAAAAGTCACCATGCGCACTTACCTCCATGGGAGTAATTCTCAAACAGTCTACGCTTTGACCGTTCCCTGGAAGACCAGTAGTAGTTTCCGATGCACATATGGAGTCATTCTGAAATCTGTGGACTAACCGAGTGTTGATGAAACACAGAAATTGCATCGGAATTGAATACAACAGTCACCATGCGCACATTCCTCCAGGGGAGTAATGTTTCAAACAGTCTACGCTCTGATCATTCCCTGGAAGACCAGTAGTAGTTTCCGATGCACATCTAGAAGCATTCTGTTATCTGTGGACTATAAGAGTGTTGATGAAACACAGAAACTGCATCGGGATTGAATACAACAGTCACCATGCGCACTTACCTCCATGGGAGTAATTCTCAAACATTCTACGCTTTGTTCGTTCCCTGGAAGACCAGTAGTAGTTTCCGATGCACATCTGGAGGCATTCTGTAATCTGTGGACTATCAGAGTGTTGATGAAACACAGAAATTGCATCGGGACTGAATACAACAGTCACCATGCGCACCTTCCTCCATGGGAGTAGTGTCTCAAAAAGTTTACGCTTTGATCGTTCCCTGGAATACCAGTAGTAGTTTCTGATGCATGTCTGGAGGCATTCTGTAATGTGTGGACTATCAGAGTGTTATTGAAACACTCCTCCATGCGAGTAATGTGTCTAACAGTCTACGCTTTGATTGTTCCATGGAAGACCAGTAGTACTTTCCGATGCACATGTAGAAGCATTCTGTATTCTGTGGACTATAAGAGTGTTGATGAAACACAGAAATTGCATCGGGATTGAATACATCAGTCACCATGCGCACTTTCCTCCATGGGAGTAGGGTCTCAAAAAGGTTACGCTTTGATCGTTCCCTGGAATACCAGTAGTAGTTTCTGATGCATATCTGGAGGCATTCTGTAATGTGTGGACTATCAGCGTGGTGATGAAACACAGAAGTTGCATCGGGATTAAATACAACAGTCACCATGGGAACTTTCCTCCATCGGAGTAATCTCTCAAACAGTCTACGCTTTGATCGTTCCCTGGAAGACCAGTAGTAGTTTCCGATGCACATCTGGAGTCATTCTGAAATCTGTGGACTGACCGAGTGTTGATGAAACACAGAATTGCATCGGGATTGAATACAACAGTCACCATGCGCACATTCCTCCAGGGGAGTAATGTTACAAACAGTCTACGCTCTGATCATTTACTGGAAGACCAGTAGTAGTTTCCGATGCACATCTAGAAGCATTCTGTTATCTGTGGACAAAAAGAGTGTTGATGAAACACAGAAACTGCATCGGTATTGAATACAACAGTCACCATGCGCACTTTCCTTCATGGGGGTAATGTCTCAAACTGTCTACGCTTTGATCGTTCCCTGGAAGACCAGTAGTAGCTTTCGATAAACATCTGGAGGCATTCTGTAATCTGTGGAGTATCAGAGTGTAGAAGAAACACAGAAATTGAATCGGGATTGAATACAACAATCACCATCCGCACTTTCCTCCATGGGAGTAATGTCTGAAACAGTCTACGCTTTGATCGTTCCCTGGAAGACCAGAAGTAGTTTCCGATGCACATCTGGAGGCATTCTATAATCTGTTTTCTATCTGAGTGTTGATGAAACACGGAAATAGCATCGGGATTGAATACAAGAGTCACCATGCGCACTTTCCTCCATGGGAGTAATGTCTCTAACAGTCTACGCTTTGATCGATCCCTGGAAGACCAGTAGTAGTTTCCGATGCACATCTGGAGGCATTCTGTAATCTGTGGACTATCAGAGTGTTGATGAAACACAGAAATTGCATCGGGATTGAATACAACAGTCACCATGCGCACTTTCCTCCATGCGAGTAATGTCTCTAACAGTCTACGCTTTGATCGATCCCTGGAAGACCAGTAGTAGTTTCCGATGCACATATGGAGGCATTCTGTAATCTGTGGAATATCAGAGTGTTGATGAAACACAGAAATTGCATCGGGATTGAATACAACAGTCACCATGCGCACTTTCCTCCATGGGAGTTATGTCTCAAACAGTCTACGCATTGATCGTTCCCTGGAAAACCAGTAGTAGTTTCCGATGCACAGCTGGAGGCATTCTGTAATCTGTGGACTATCAGAGTGTTGATGAAACACAGAAATTGCATCGGGATTGAATACAACAGTCACCATGCGCACTTTCCTCCATGGGAGTAATGTCTCAAACAGTCTACGCTTTGATCGTTCCCTGGAAGACCAGTAGTAGTTTCCGATGCACATCTGGAGTCATTCTGAAATCTGTGGACTAACCGAGTGTTGATGAAACACAGAAATTGCATCGGGATTGAATACAACTGTCACCATGCGCACATTCCTCCAGGCGAATAATGTTTCAAACAGTCTACGCTCTGATAATTCCCTGGAACACCAGTAGTAGTTTCCGATGCACATCTAGAAGCATTCTGTTATCTGTGCACTATAAGAGTGTTGATGAAACACAGAAACTGCATGGGGATTGAATACAACAGTCACCATGCGCACTTACCTCCATGGGAGTAATCCTCAAACATTCTACGCTTTGATCGTTCCCTGGAAGACCAGTAGTAGTTTCCGATGCACATCTGGAGGCATTCTGTAATCTGTGGACTATCAGAGTGTTGATGAAACACAGAAATTGCATCGGGACTGAATACAACAGTCACCATGCGCACCTTCCTCCATGGGAGTAATGTCTCTAACAGTCTACGCTTTGATCGTTCCCTTAAAGACCAGTAGCAGTTTCCGATGCACATGTGGAGGCATTCTGAAATCTGTGGATTATCAGAGTGTTGATGAAACACAGAATTGCATCGGGATTGAATACAACAGTCACCATGCGCACATTCCTCCATGGGAGTAATGTTTCAAACAGTCTACGCTCTGATCATTCCCTGGAAGACCAGTAGTAGTTTCCGATGCTTATCTAGAAGCATTCGGTTATCTGTGGACTATAAGAGTGTTGATGAAACACAGAAACTGCATCGGGATTGAATACAAGAGTCACCATGCGCACTTACCTCCATGGGAGTAATTCTCAAACAGTCTACGCTTTGGTCGTTCCCTGGAAGAACAGTAGTAGTTTCCGATGCACATCTGGAGGCATTCTGTAATCTGTGGACTATCAGAGTGTTGATGAAACACAGAAATTGCATCGGGACTGAATACAACAGTCACCATGCGCACCTTCCTCCATGGGAGTAGTGTCTCAAAAAGTTTACGTTTTGATCGTTCCCTGGAATACCAGTAGTAGTTTCTGATGCATATCTGGAGGCATTCTGTAATGTGTGAACTATCAGAGTGTTATTGAAACACTCCTCCATGCGAGTAATGTGTCTAACAGTCTACGCTTTGATCGTTCCATGGAAGACCAGTAGTACTTTCCGATACACATGTAGAAGCATTCTGTATTCTGTGGACTATAAGAGTGTTGATGAAACACAGAAATTGCATCGGGATTGAATACATCAGACACCATGCGCACTTTCCTCCATGGGAGTAGGGTCTCAAAAAGTTTACGCTTTGATCGTTCCCTGGAATACCAGTAGTAGTTTCTGATGCATATCTGGAGGCATTCTGTAATGTGTGGACTATCAGAGTGTTGATGAAACACTCCTCCATGCGAGTAATGTGTCTAACAGTCTACGCTTTGATCGTTCCATGGAAGACCAGTAGTACTTTCCGATGCACATGTAGAAGCATTCTGTATTCTGTGGACTATAAGAGTGTTGATGAAACACAGAAATTGCATCGGGATTGAATATATCAGTCACCATGCGCACTTTCCTCCATGGGAGTAGGGTCTCAAAAAGTTTACGCTTTGATCGTTCCCTGGAATACCAGTAGTAATTTCTGATGCATATCTGGAGGCATTCTGTAATGTGTGGACTATCAGAGTGGTGATGAAACACAGAAGTTGCATCGGGATTGAATACAACAGTCACCATGGGAACTTTCCTCCATGGGAGTAATGTCTCAAACAGTCTACGCTTTGATCGTTCCCTGGAAGACCAGTAGTAGTTTCCGATGCACATCTGGAGTCATTCTGAAATCTGTGGACTAACCGAGTGTTGATGAAACACAGAAATTGCATCGGGACTGAATACAACAGTCACCATGCGCACATTCCTCCATGGGAGTAAGGTCTCAAACAGTCTACGCTTTGACCGTTCCCTGGAAGACCAGTAGTAGTTTCCGATGCACATATGGAGGCATTCTGTAATCGGTGGACTATCAGAGTGTTGATGAAGCACAGAAATTGCATCGGGATTGAATACAGCAGTCCCCATGCGCACATTCCTCCAGGGGAGTAATGTTTCAAACAGTCTACGCTCTGATCATTCCCTGGAAGACCAGTAGTAGTTTCCGATGCACATCTAGAAGCATTCTGTTGTCTGTGGACTATAAGAGTGTTGATGAAACACAGAAACTGCATCGGGATTGAATACAAAAGTCACCATGCGCACTTACCTCCATGGGAGTAATTCTCAAACATTCTACGCTTTGATCGTTCCCTGGAAGACCAGTAGTAGTTTCCGATGCACATCTGGAGGCATTCTGTAATCTGTGGACAATCAGAGTGTTGATGAAACACAGAAATTGCATCGGGACTGAATACAACAGTCACCATGCGCACCTTCCTCCATGGGAGTAATGTCTCTAACAGTCTACGCCTTGATCGTTCCCTGGAAGACCAGTAGCAGTTTCCGATGCACATGTCGAGGCATTCTGAAATCTGTGGATTATCAGAGTGTTGATGAAACACAGCAATTGCATCGGGATTGAATACAACAGTCACCATGCACACATTCCTCCATGGGAGTAAGGTCTCAAACCGTCTACGCTTTGACCGTTCCCTGGAAGACCAGTAGTAGTTTCCGATGCACATTTGGAGGCATTCTGTAATCGGTGGACTATCAGAGTGTTGATGAAACACAGAAATTGCATCGGGATTGAATACAGCAGTCACCATGCGCACTTTCCTCCATGGGGGTAATGTCTCAAACTGTCTACGCTTTGATCGTTCCCTGGAAGACCAGTAGTAGCTTCCGATAAACATCTGGAGGCATTCTGTAATCTGTGGAGTATCAGAGTGTAGAAGAAACACAGAAATTGAATCTGGATTGAATACAACAATCACCATCCGCACTTTCCTCCATGGGAGTAATGTCTGAAACAGTCTACGCTTTGATCGTTCCCTGGAAGACCAGAAGTAGTTTCCGATGCACATCTGGAGGCATTCTATAATCTGTTTTCTATCTGAGTGTTGATGAAACACGGAAATAGCATCGGGATTGAATACAAGAGTCACCATGCGCACTTTCCTCCATGGGAGTAATGTCTCTAACAGTCTACGCTTTGATCGATCCCTGGAAGACCAGTAGTAATTTCCGATGCACATCTGGAGGCATTCTGTAATCTGTGGACTATCAGAGTGTTGATGAAACACAGAAATTGCATCGGGATTGAATACAACAGTCACCATGCGCACTTTCCTCCATGCGAGTAATGTCTCTAACAGTCTACGCTTTGATCGATCCCTGGAAGACCAGTAGTAGTTTCCGATGCACATATGGAGGCATTCTGTAATCTGTGGAATATCAGAGTGGTGATGAAACACAGAAATTGCATCGGGATTGAATACAACAGTCACCATGCGCACTTTCCTCCATGGGAGTAATGTCTCAAACAGTCTACGCTTTGATCGTTCCCTGGAAGACCAGTAGTAGTTTCCGATGCACATCTGGAGTCATTCTGAAATCTGTGGACTAACCGAGTGGTGATGAAACACAGAAATTGCATCGGGATTGAATACAACTGTCACCATGCGCACATTCCTCCAGGCGAATAATGTTTCAAACAGTCTACGCTCTGATAATTCCCTGGAACACCAGTAGTAGTTTCCGATGCACATCTAGAAGCATTCTGTTATCTGTGGACTATAAGAGTGTTGATGAAACACAGAAACTGCATGGGGATTGATTACAACAGTCACCATGCGCAATTTCCTCCATGGGAGTAATCCTCAAACATTCTACGCTTTGATCGTTCCCTGAAAGACCAGTAGTAGTTTCCGATGCACATCTGGAGGCATTCTGTAATCTGTGGACTATCAGAGTGTTGATGAAACACAGAAATTGCATCGGGACTGAATACAACAGTCACCATGCGCACCTTCCTCCATGGGAGTAATGTCTCTAACAGTCTACGCTTTGATCGTTCCCTTAAAGACCAGTAGCAGTTTCCGATGCACATGTGGAGGCATTCTGAAATCTGTGGATTATCAGAGTGTTGATGAAACACAGAATTGCATCGGGATTGAATACAACAGTCACCATGCGCACATTCCTCCAGGGGAGTAATGTTTCAAACAGTCTACGCTCTGATCATTCCCTGGAAGACCAGTAGTAGTTTCCGATGCTTATCTAGAAGCATTCGGTTATCTGTGGACTATAAGAGTGTTGATGAAACACAGAAACTGCATCGGGATTGAATACAAGAGTCACCATGCGCACTTACCTCCATGGGAGTAATTCTCAAACAGTCTACGCTTTGATCGTTCCCTGGAAGAACAGTAGTAGTTTCCGATGCACATCTGGAGGCATTCTGTAATCTGTGGACTATCAGAGTGTTGATGAAACACAGAAATTGCATCGGGACTGAATACAACAGTCACCATGCGCACCTTCCTCCATGGGAGTAGTGTCTCAAAAAGTTTACGTTTTGATCGTTCCCTGGAATACCAGTAGTAGTTTCTGATGCATATCTGGAGGCATTCTGTAATGTGTGAACTATCAGAGTGTTATTGAAACACTCCTCCATGCGAGTAATGTGTCTAACAGTCTACGCTTTGATCGTTCCATGGAAGACCAGTAGTACTTTCCGATACACATGTAGAAGCATTCTGTATTCTGTGGACTATAAGAGTGTTGATGAAACACAGAAATTGCATCGGGACTGAATACATCAGTCACCATGCGCACTTTCCTCCATGGGAGTAGGGTCTCAAAAAGTTTACGCTTTGATCGTTCCCTGGAATACCAGTAGTAGTTTCTGATGCATATCTGGAGGCATTCTGTAATGTGTGGACTATCAGAGTGTTGATGAAACACTCCTCCATGCGAGTAATGTGTCTAACAGTCTACGCTTTGATCGTTCCATGGAAGACCAGTAGTACTTTCCGATGCACATGTAGAAGCATTCTGTATTCTGTGGACTATAAGAGTGTTGATGAAACACAGAAATTGCATCGGGATTGAATATATCAGTCACCATGCGCACTTTCCTCCATGGGAGTAGGGTCTCAAAAAGTTTACGCTTTGATCGTTCCCTGGAATACCAGTAGTAGTTTCTGATGCATATCTGGAGGCATTCTGTAATGTGTGGACTATCAGAGTGGTGATGAAACACAGAAGTTGCATCGGGATTGAATACAACAGTCACCATGGGAACTTTCCTCCATGGGAGTAATGTCACAAACAGTCTACGCTTTGATCGTTCCCTGGAAGACCAGTAGTAGTTTCCGATGCACATCTGGAGTCATTCTGAAATCTGTGGACTAACCGAGTGTTGATGAAACACAGAAATTGCATCGGGACTGAATACAACAGTCACCATGCGCACATTCCTCCATGGGAGTAAGGTCTCAAACAGTCTACGCTTTGACCGTTCCCTGGAAGACCAGTAGTAGTTTCCGATGCACATATGGAGGCATTCTGTAATCGGTGGACTATCAGAGTGTTGATGAAGCACAGAAATTGCATCGGGATTGAATACAGCAGTCACCATGCGCACTTTCCTGTATGGGAGTAATGTCTCAAACAGTTTATGCTTTGATCGTTCCCTGGAATACTAGTAGTAGTTTCTGATGCTCATCTGGAGGCATTCTGTAATGTGTGGACTATCAGAGTGTTGATGAAACACAGAAATTGCTTCGGGATTAAAATACAATATTCATCATGCGCACATTCCTCAATGGGAGCAATGTCTCAAACAGTATACCATTTGATCGTTCCCTGGAAGACCACTAGTAGTTTCCGATGCACATGTAGAAGCATTCTGTATTCTGTGGACTATAAGAGTGTTGATGAAACACAGAAATTGCATCGGGATTGAATACAACAATCACCATCCGCACTTTCCTCCATGGGAGTAATGTCTGAAACATTTTACGCTTTGATCGTTTCCTGGAAGACCAGAAGTAGTTTCCGATGCACATCTGGAGGCATTCTATAATCTGTTTACTATCTGAGTGTTGTTGAAACACAGAAATTGCATCGGGATTGAATACAACAGTCACCATGCGCACTTTCCTCCAGTGGAGTAATGTTTCAAACAGTCTACGCTCTGATCGTTCCCTGGAAGACCAGTAGTAGTTTCCGATGCACATCTAGAAGCATTCTGTTATCTGTGGACTATAAGAGTGTTCATGAAACACAGAAACTGCATCGTGATTGAATACAGTAGTCACCATGCGCACTTTCCTCCATGGGGGTAATGTCTCAAACTGTCTACGCTTTGATCGTTCCCTGGAAGACCAGTAGTACTTTCCGATGCACATCTGGAGGCATTCTGTAATCTGTGGAGTATCAGAGTGTTGATGAAACACAGAAATTGCATCAGGATTGAATACAACAATCACCATCCGCACTTTCCTCCATGGGAGTAATGTCTGAAACAGTCTACGCTTTGATCGTTCCCTGGAAGACCAGAAGTAGCTTCCGATGCACATCTGGAGGCATTCTAATATCTGTTTACTATCTGAGTGTTGATGAAACACAGAAATTGCATCGGGATTGAATACAACAGTCACCATGCGCACTTTCCTCCATGGGTGTAATGTCTCAAACAGTCTACGATTTGATCGTTCCCTGGAAGACCAGTAGTAGTTTCCGATGCACATCTGGAAGCATTCTGTAATCTGTGGACTATCACACTGTTGATAAAAAACACAGAAATTGCCTCGGGATTGAATACAGCAGTCACCATGCGCAGTTTCCTCCATGAGAGTAATGTCTCTAACAGTCTACGCTTTGATCGTTCCCTGGAAGACCAGTCGTTGTTTCCGATGCACATCTGGAGGCATTCAGTAACCTGTGGACTATCAGAGTGTTGATGAAACACAGGAATTGCATCGGGATTGAATACAACAGTCACCATGCGCACTTTCCTCCATGGGAGTAAGGTCTCAAACAGTCTACGCTTTGATCTTTCCTTGGGAGACCAGTAGTAGTTTCCGATGCACATCTGGAGGCATTCTGTAATCTGTGGAGTACCAGAGTGTTGATGAAACACAGAAATTGCATCGGGATTGAATACAACAGTCACCATGCGCACTTTCCTCCATGGGAGTAATGTCTCAAACAGTTTACGCTTTGGTCGTTCCCTGGAAGACCAGTAGTAATTTCCGATGGACATCTGGAGGCATTCTGAAATCTGTGGACTAACCGAGTGTTGATGAAACACAGAAATAGCATTGGGATTGAATACAACAGTCACCATGCGCACATTCCTCCAGGGGAGTAATGTTTCAAACAGTCTACGCTCTGATCGTACCCTGGAAGACCAGTAGTAGTTTCCGATTCACATCTGGAGGCATTCTGAAATCTGTGGGTTATCAGAGTGTTGATGAAACACAGAAATTGCATCGGGATTGAATACAACAGTCACCATGCGCACTTTCCTCCATGGGAGTAAGGTCTCAAACAGTCTACGCTTTCACCGTTAGCTGGAAGACCAGTAGTAGTTTCCAATGCACATATGGAGGCATTCTGTAATCGGTGGACTATCAGAGTGTTGATGAAACACAGAAATTGCATCGGGATTGAATACAGCAGTCACCTTGCGCACTTTCCTCCATAGGGGTAATGTCTCAAACTGTCTACACTTTGATCGTTCCCTGGAAGACCAGTAGTAGTTTCCGATGCACATCTGGAGGCATCCTGTAATCTGTGGAGTATCAGAGTGTTGAAGAAACACAGAAATTGCGTCGGGACTGAATACAACAGTTACCATGCGCACCTTCCTCCATGGGTGTAATTTCTCTAACAGTCTATGCTTTGATCCTTCCCTGGAAGACCAGTACTAGTTTCTGATGCACATCTGGAGGCATTCTGAAATCTGTGGATTATCAGAGTGTTGATGAAACACAGAAATTGCATCGGGATTGAATACAACAATCACCATGCGCACTTTCCTCCATGGGAGTAATGTTTGAAACAGTCTACGCTTTGATCGTTCCCTGGAAGACCAGTAGTAGTTTCCAATGCACATATGGAGGCATTCTGTAATCGGTGGACTATCAGAGTGTTGATGAAACACAGAAATTGCCTCGGGATTGAATACAGCAGTCACCATGCGCAGTTTCCTCCATGAGAGTAATGTCTCTAACAGTCTACGCTTTGATCGTTCCCTTGGAAGACCAGTCGTAGTTTCCGATACACATATCGAGGCATTCTGTAATGTGTGGAGTATCAGAGTGTTGATGAAACACAGAAATTGCATCGGCATTGAATACAACAGTCACCATGCGCACTTTCCTCCATGGGAGTAAGGTCTCAAACAGTCTACGCTTTGATCGTTCCCTGGAAGACCAGTAGTAGTTTCCGATGCACATCTGGAGGCATTCTGTATTCTGTGGAGTAGCAGAGTGTTGATGAAACACAGATATTGAATCGGGATTTAATACAACAGTCACCGCGTGCTCTTTCCTCCACGGGAGTAATGTCTCAAAGAGTTTACGCTTTGATCGTACTCTGGAAGACCAGTAGTAGTTTCCGATTCACATATGGAGGCATTCTGTAATCTGTGGAGTGTCAGAGTGTTGATGAAACACAGAAATTGCATCGGGATTGAATACAACAGTCACCATTCGCACCTTCCCCCATGGGAGTAATGTCTCCAAGAGTTTACGCTTTGATCTTTCCCTGGAAGACCAGTAGTAATTTCCAATGAACATCTGGAGACATTCTGTAATCTGTGGAGTATCAGAGTGTTGATGAAACACAGAAATTGCATCGGGATTGAATACAACAGTCACCATGCGCAATTTCCTCCATGAGAGTAATGTCTCTAACAGTCTACGCTTTGATCATTCCCTGGAAGACCAGTAATAGCTACCGATGCATATCTGGAGGCATTCTGTCATCTGTGGACTATCTGAGTGCTGCTGAAACACAGAAATTTCATCGGGATTAAATAAAAAAGTCACCATACGCACTTTCCTGCATTGGGTGTAATGTCTCAAACAGTCTACGCTTTGATCGTTGCCTGGAAGAGATGTGTTAGTTTCCGATGCACATCTGGAGGCATTCTGTAATCTGCGGACTATCAGAGTGGTAATGAAACACAGAAATTGCATCGGGATTGAATACAACAGTCACCAAGCGCACTTTCGTCCATGGGTGTAAAGTCTCAAACAGTCTACGCTTTGATCGTTCCCTGGAAGACCAGTAGTAGTTTCCGATGCACATCTGGAGGCATTCTGTAATCTGTTTACTATCAGTGTGTTTATGAAACACAGAAATTGCATCGGGACTGAATACAACAGTCACCATGCGCAACTTCCTCCATGGGAGTAATGTCTCTAACAGTCTACGCTTTGATCCTTCCCTGGAAGACCAGTAGTAGTTTCCGATTCACATCTGGAGGTATTCTGAAATCTGTGGACTATCAGAGTGTTATTGAAACACAGAAATTGCATCGGGATTGAATACAACAGTCACCATGCACACTTTCCTCCATGGGAGTAAGGTCTCAAACAGTCTACGCTTTGATCGTTCCCTGGAAGACCAGTAGTAGTTTTCGATGCACATATGGAGGCATTCTGTAATAGGTGGACTATCAGAGTGTTGATGAAACACAGAAATTGCATCGGGATTGAATACAGCAGTCACCATGCGCACTTTCCTCCATGGGGGTAATGTCTCAAACTGTCTACGCTTTGATCGTTCCCTGGAAGACCAGTAGTAGTTTGCGATGCACATCTGGAGGCATTCTGAAACCTGTGGAGTATCAGAGTCTTGACGAAACACAGAAATTGAATCGGGTTTGAATACAACAGTCACCATGCGCTCTTTCCTCCATGGGCGTAATGTCTCAAATAGTTTACGCTTTGATCGTTTCCTGGAATACAAGTAGTAGTTTCTGATGCACATCTGGAGGCATCCTGTAATGTGTGGACTATCAGAGTGTTGATGAAACACAGAAATTGTTTCGGGATTGAATATAACAGTCACCATGCGCACTTTCCTCCATGGGAGCAATGTCTCAAACAGTCTACGCTTTGATCGTTACCTGGAAGACCAGTAGTAGTTTCCGATGCATGTCTGGAGGCATTCTGAAATCTGTGGACTAACTGAGTGTTGATGAAACACAGAAACTGCATCGTGATTGAATACAGTAGTCACCATGCGCACTTTCCTCCATGGGGGTAATGTCTCAAACTGTCTACGCTTTGATCGTTCCCTGGAAGACCAGTAGTAGTTTCCGATGCACATCTGGAGGCATTCTGTAATCTGTGGAGTATCAGAGTGTTGATGAAACACAGAAATTGCATCGGGATTGAATACAACAATCACCATCCGCACTTTCCTCCATGGGAGTAATGTCTGAAACAGTCTACGCTTTGATCGTTCCCTGGAAGACCAGAAGTAGCTTCCGATGCACATCTGGAGGCATTCTAATATCTGTTTACTATCTGAGTGTTGATGAAACACAGAAATTGCATCGGGATTGAATACAACAGTCACCAAGCGCACTTTCCTCCATGGGAGTAATGTCTCAAACAGTCTACGATTTGATCGTTCCCTGGAAGACCAGTAGTAGTTTCCGATGCACGTCTGGAAGCATTCTGTAATCTGTGGACTATCACACTGTTGATAAAAAACACAGAAATTGCCTCGGGATTGAATACAGCAGTCACCATGCGCAGTTTCCTCCATGAGAGTAATGTCTCTAACAGTCTACGCTTTGATCGTTCCCTGGAAGACCAGTCGTAGTTTCCGATGCACATCTGGAGGCATTCAGTAACCTGTGGACTATCAGAGTGTTGATGAAACACAGGAATTGCATCGGGATTGAATACAACAGTCACCATGCGCACTTTCCTCCATGGGAGTAAGGTCTCAAACAGTCTACGCTTTCACCGTTAGCTGGAAGACCAGTAGTAGTTTCCAATGCACATATGGAGGCATTCTGTAATCGGTGGACTATCAGAGTGTTGATGAAACACAGAAATTGCATCGGGATTGAATACAGCAGTCACCTTGCGCACTTTCCTCCATAGGGGTAATGTCTCAAACTGTCTACACTTTGATCGTTCCCTGGAAGACCAGTAGTAGTTTCCGATGCACATGTGGAGGCATCCTGTAATCTGTGGAGTATCAGAGTGTTGAAGAAACACAGAAATTGCGTCGAGACTGAATACAACAGTTACCATGCGCACCTTCCTCCATGGGTGTAATTTCTCTAACAGTCTATGCTTTGATCCTTCCCTGGAAGACCAGTACTAGTTTCTGATGCACATCTGGAGGCATTCTGAAATCTGTGGATTATCAGAGTGTTGATGAAACACAGAAATTGCATCGGGATTGAATATAACAATCACCATGCGCACTTTCCTCCATGGGAGTAATGTTTGAAACAGTCTACGCTTTGATCGTTCCCTGGAAGACCAGTAGTAGTTTCCAATGCACATATGGAGGCATTCTGTAATCGGTGGACTATCAGAGTGTTGATGAAACACAGAAATTGCCTCGGGATTGAATACAGCAGTCACCATGCGCAGTTTCCTCCATGAGAGTAATGTCTCTAACAGTCTACGCTTTGATCGTTCCCTGGAAGACCAGTCGTACTTTCCGATGCACATCTGGAGGCATTCAGTAACCTGTGGACTATCAGAGTGTTGATGAAACACAGGAATTGCATCGGGATTGAATACAACAGTCACCATGCGCACTTTCCTCCATGGGAGTAAGGTCTCAAACAGTCTACGCTTTGACCGTTCCCTGGAAGACCAGTAGTAGTTTCCGATGCACATGCGGATTCATTCTGTATTCGGTGGAGTATCAGAGTGTTGATGAAACACAGAAATTGAATCGGGATTGAATACAGTAGTCACCATGCGCACTTTCCTCCATGGCGGTAATGTCTCAAACTGTCTACGCTTTGATCGTTAACTGGAAGACCAGTAGTAGTTTCCGATGCACATCTGGTGGCATTCTGTAATCTGTGGAGTATCAGAGTGTTGATGAAACACAGAAATTGCATCGGGATTGAATACAACAGTCACCAAGCGCACTCTCCTCCATGGGAGTAATGTCTCAAACAGTCTACGATTTGATCGTTCCCTGGAAGACCAGTAGTAGTTTCCGATGCACATCTGGAGGCATTCTGTAATCTGTGGACTATCACACTGTTGTTAGAACACAGAAATTGCCTCGGGATTGAATACAACAGTCACCATGCGCAGTTTCCTCCATGAGAGTAATGTCTCTTACAGTCTACGCTTTGATCGTTCCCAGGAAGACCAGTCGTAGTTTCCGATGCACATCTGTCGGCGTTCTGTAACCCGTGGACTATCAGAGTGTTGATGAAACACAGGAATTGCATCGGGATTGAATACAACAGTCACCATGCGCACTTACCTCCATGGGAGTAAAATCTCAAACAGTCTACGCTTTGATCGTGCCCTGGCAGACCAGTAGTAGTTTCCGATGCACATCTGGAGGCATTCTGTAATCTGTGGAGTATCAGAGTGTTAATGAAACACAGAAATTGCATCGGGATTGAATACAACAGTCACCATGCGCATTTTCCTCCATGGGAGTAATGTCTCAAACAGTTTACGCTTTGATCGTTCCCTGGAAGACCAGTAGTAGTTTCCGATACACATATCGAGGCATTCTGTAATGTGTGGAGTATCAGAGTGTTGATGAAACACAGAAATTGCATCGGCATTGAATACAACAGTCACCATGCGCACTTTCCTCCATGGGAGTAAGGTCTCAAACAGTCTACGCTTTGATCGTTCCCTGGAAGACCAGTAGTAGTTTCCGATGCACATCTGGAGGCATTCTGTATTCTGTGGAGTAGCAGAGTGTTGATGAAACACAGATATTGAATCGGGATTTAATACAACAGTCACCACGTGCTCTTTCCTCCACGGGAGTAATGTCTCAAAGAGTTTACGCTTTGATCGTACTCTGGAAGACCAGTAGTAGTTTCCGATTCACATATGGAGGCATTCTGTAATCTGTGGAGTGTCAGAGTGTTGATGAAACACAGAAATTGCATCGGGATTGAATACAACAGTCACCATTCGCACCTTCCCCCATGGGAGTAATGTCTCCAAGAGTTTACGCTTTGATCTTTCCCTGGAAGACCAGTAGTAATTTCCAATGAACATCTGGAGACATTCTGTAATCTGTGGAGTATCAGAGTGTTGATGAAACACAGAAATTGCATCGGGATTGAATACAACAGTCACCATGCGCAATTTCCTCCATGAGAGTAATGTCTCTAACAGTCTACGCTTTGATCATTCCCTGGAAGACCAGTAATAGCTACCGATGCATATCTGGAGGCATTCTGTCATCTGTGGACTATCTGAGTGTTGCTGAAACACAGAAATTTCATCGGGATTAAATAAAAAAGTCACCATACGCACTTTCCTGCATTGGGTGTAATGTCTCAAACAGTCTACGCTTTGATCGTTGCCTGGAAGAGATGTGTTAGTTTCCGATGCACATCTGGAGGCATTCTGTAATCTGCGGACTATCAGAGTGGTAATGAAACACAGAAATTGCATCGGGATTGAATACAACAGTCACCAAGCGCACTTTCGTCCATGGGTGTAAAGTCTCAAACAGTCTACGCTTTGATCGTTCCCTGGAAGACCAGTAGTAGTTTCCGATGCACATCTGGAGGCATTCTGTAATCTGTGGACTATCAGTGTGTTTATGAAACACAGAAATTGCATCTGGACTGAATACAACAGTCACCATGCGCAACTTCCTCCATGGGAGTAATGTCTCTAACAGTCAACGCTTTGATCCTTCCCTGGAAGACCAGTAGTAGTTTCCGATTCACATCTGGAGGTATTCTGAAATCTGTGGACTATCAGAGTGTTATTGAAACACAGAAATTGCATCGGGATTGAATACAACAGTCACCATGCACACTTTCCTCCATGGGAGTAAGGTCTCAAACAGTATACGCTTTGATCGTTCCCTGGAAGACCAGTAGTAGTTTTCGATGCACATATGGAGGCATTCTGTAATAGGTGGACTATCAGAGTGTTGATGAAACACAGAAATTGCATCGGGATTGAATACAGCAGTCACCATGCGCACTTTCCTCCATGGGGGTAATGTCTCAAACTGTCTACGCTTTGATCGTTCCCTGGAAGACCAGTAGTAGTTTGCGATGCACATCTGGAGGCATTCTGAAACCCGTGGAGTATCAGAGTCTTGACGAAACACAGAAATTGAATCGGGTTTGAATACAACAGTCACCATGCGCTCTTTCCTCCATGGGAGTAATGTCTCAAATAGTTTACGCTTTGATCGTTTCCTGGAATACAAGTAGTAGTTTCTGATGCACATCTGGAGGCATCCTGTAATGTGTGGACTATCAGAGTGTTGATGAAACACAGAAATTGTTTCGGGATTGAATATAACAGTCACCATGCGCACTTTCCTCCATGGGAGCAATGTCTCAAACAGTCTACGCTTTGATCGTTACCTGGAAGACCAGTAGTAGTTTCCGATGCATGTCTGGAGGCATTCTGAAATCTGTGGACTAACTGAGTGTTGATGAAACACAGAAACTGCATCGTGATTGAATACAGTAGTCACCATGCGCACTTTCCTCCATGGGGGTAATGTCTCAAACTGTCTACGCTTTGATCGTTCCCTGGAAGACCAGTAGTAGTTTCCGATGCACATCTGGAGGCATTCTGTAATCTGTGGAGTATCAGAGTGTTGATGAAACACAGAAATTGCATCGGGATTGAATACAACAATCACCATCCGCACTTTCCTCCATGGGAGTAATGTCTGAAACAGTCTACGCTTTGATCGTTCCCTGGAAGACCAGAAGTAGCTTCCGATGCACATCTGGAGGCATTTTAATATCTGTTTACTATCTGAGTGTTGATGAAACACAGAAATTGCATCGGGATTGAATACAACAGTCACCATGCGCACTTTCCCCCATGGGAGTAATGTCTCAAACAGTCTACGATTTGATCGTTCCCTGGAAGACCAGTAGTAGTTTCCGATGCACGTCTGGAAGCATTCTGTAATCTGTGGACTATCACACTGTTGATAAAAAACACAGAAATTGCCTCGGGATTGAATACAGCAGTCACCATGCGCAGTTTGCTCCATGAGAGTAATGTCTCTAACAGTCTACGCTTTGATCGTTCCCTGGAAGACCAGTCGTAGTTTCCGATGCACATCTGGAGGCATTCAGTAACCTGTGGACTATCAGAGTGTTGATGAAACACAGGAATTGCATCGGGATTGAATACAACAGTCACCATGCGCACTTTCCTCCATGGGAGTAAGGTCTCAAACAGTCTACGCTTTGATCTTTCCTTGGGAGACCAGTAGTAGTTTCCGATGCACATCTGGAGGCATTCTGTAATCTGTGGAGTATCAGAGTGTTGATGAAACACAGAAATTGCATCGGGATTGAGTACAACAGTCACCATGCGCACTTTCCTCCATGGGAGTAATGTCTCAAACAGTTTTCGCTTTGGTCGTTCCCTGGAAGACCAGTAGTAATTTCCGATGGACATCTGGAGGCATTCTGAAATCTGTGGACTAACCGAGTGATGATGAAACACAGAAATAGCATCGGGATTGAATACAACAGTCACCATGCGCACATTCCTCCAGGGGAGTAATGTTTCAAACAGTCTACGCTCTGATCGTACCCTGGAAGACCAGTAGTAGTTTCCGATGCACATCTGGAGGCATTCTGAAATCTGTGGGTTATCAGAGTGTTGATGAAACACAGAAATTGCATCGGGATTGAATACAACAGTCACCATGCGCACTTTCCTCCATGGGAGTAAGGTCTCAAACAGTCTACGCTTTCACCGTTAGCTGGAAGACCAGTAGTAGTTTCCAATGCACATATGGAGGCATTCTGTAATCGGTGGACTATCAGAGTGTTGATGAAACACAGAAATTGCATCGGGATTGAATACAGCAGTCACCTTGCGCACTTTCCTCCATAGGGGTAATGTCTCAAACTGTCTACACTTTGATCGTTCCCTGGAAGACCAGTAGTAGTTTCCGATGCACATCTGGAGGCATCCTGTAATCTGTGGAGTATCAGAGTGTTGAAGAAACACAGAAATTGCGTAGGGACTGAATACAACAGTTACCATGCGCACCTTCCTCCATGGGTGTCATTTCTCTAACAGTCTATGCTTTGATCCTTCCCTGGAAGACCAGTACTAGTTTCTGATGCACATCTGGAGGCATTCTGAAATCTGTGGATTATCAGAGTGTTGATGAAACACAGAAATTGCATCGGGATTGAATACAACAATCACCATGCGCACTTTCCTCCATGGGAGTAATGTTTGAAACAGTCTACGCTTTGATCGTTCCCTGGAAGACCAGTAGTAGTTTCCAATGCACATATGGAGGCATTCTGTAATCGGTGGACTATCAGAGTGTTGATGAAACACAGAAATTGCCTCGGGATTGAATACAGCAGTCACCATGCGCAGTTTCCTCCATGAGAGTAATGTCTCTAACAGTCTACGCTTTGATCGTTCCCTGGAAGACCAGTCGTAGTTTCCGATGCACATCTGGAGGCATTCAGTAACCTGTGGACTATCAGAGTGTTGATGAAACACAGGAATTGCATCGGGATTGAATACAACAGTCACCATGCGCACTTTCCTTCATGGGAGTAAGGTCTCAAACAGTCTACGCTTTGACCGTTCCCTGGAAGACCAGTAGTAGTTTCCGATGCACATGCGGATTCATTCTGTATTCGGTGGAGTATCAGAGTGTTGATGAAACACAGAAATTGAATCGGGATTGAATACAGTAGTCACCATGAGCACTTTCCTCCATGGCGGTAATGTCTCAAACTGTCTACGCTTTGATCGTTAACTGGAAGACCAGTAGTAGTTTCCGATGCACATCTGGTGGCATTCTGTAATCTGTGGAGTATCAGAGTGTTGATGAAACACAGAAATTGCATCGGGATTGAATACAACAATCACCATCCGCACTTTCCTCCATGGGAGTAATGTTTGAAACAGTCTACGCTTTGATCGTTCCCTGGAAGACCAGAAGTAGTTTCCGATGCACATCTGGAGGCATTCTATTATCTGTTTACTATCTGAGTGTTGATGAAACACAGAAATTGCATCGGGATTGAATACAACAGTCACCAAGCGCACTTTCCTCCATGGGAGTAATGTCTCAAACAGTCTACGATTTGATCGTTCCCTGGAAGACCAGTAGTAGTTTCCGATGCACATCTGGAGGCATTGTGTAATCTGTGGACTATCACACTGTTGTTAAAACACAGAAATTGCCTCGGGATTGAATACAACAGTCACCATGCGCACTTTCCTCCATGAGAGTAATGTCTCTAACAGTCTACGCTTTGATCGTTCCCAGGAAGACCAGTCGTAGTTTCCGATGCACATCTGTAGGCATTCTGTAACCTGTGGACTATCAGAGTGTTGATGAAACACAGGAATTGCATCGGGATTGAATACAACAGTCACCATGCGCACTTTCCTCCATGGGAGTAAAATCTCAAACAGTCTACGCTTTGATCGTGCCCTGGCAGACCAGTAGTAGTTTCCGATGCACATCTGGAGGCATTCTGTAATCTGTGGAGTATCAGAGTGTTGATGAAACACAGAAATTGCATCGGGATTGAATACAACAGTCACCATGCGCACTTTCCTCCATGGGAGTAATGTCTCAAACAGTTTACGCTTTGGTCGTTCCCTGGAAGACCAGTAGTAATTTCCGATGGACATCTGGAGGCATTCTGAAATCTGTGGACTAACCGAGTGTTGATGAAACACAGAAATAGCATCGGGATTGAATACAACAGTCACCATGCGCACATTCCTCCAGGGGAGTAATGTTTCAAACAGTCTACGCTCTGATCGTACCCTGGAAGACCAGTAGTAGTTTCCGATTCACATCTGGAGGCATTCTGAAATCTGTGGGTTATCAGAGTGTTGATGAAACACAGAAATTGCATCGGGATTGAATACAACAGTCACCATGCGCACTTTCCTCCATGGGAGTAAGGTCACAAACAGTCTACGCTTTCACCGTTAGCTGGAAGACCAGTAGTAGTTTCCAATGCACATATGGAGGCATTCTGTAATCGGTGGACTATCAGAGTGTTGATGAAACACAGAAATTGCATCGGGATTGAATACAGCAGTCACCTTGCGCACTTTCCTCCATAGGGGTAATGTCTCAAACTGTCTACACTTTGATCGTTCCCTGGAAGACCAGTAGTAGTTTCCGATGCACATCTGGAGGCATCCTGTAATCTGTGGAGTATCAGAGTGTTGAAGAAACACAGAAATTGCGTCGGGACTGAATACAACAGTTACCATGCGCACCTTCCTCCATGGGTGTAATTTCTCTAACAGTCTATGCTTTGATCCTTCCCTGGAAGACCAGTACTAGTTTCTGATGCACATCTGGAGGCATTCTGAAATCTGTGGATTATCAGAGTGTTGATGAAACACAGAAATTGCATCGGGATTGAATACAACAATCACCATGCGCACTTTCCTCCATGGGAGTAATGTTTGAAACAGTCTACGCTTTGATCGTTCCCTGGAAGACCAGTAGTAGTTTCCAATGCACATATGGAGGCATTCTGTAATCGGTGGACTATCAGAGTGTTGATGAAACACAGAAATTGCCTCGGGATTGAATACAGCAGTCACCATGCGCAGTTTCCTCCATGAGAGTAATGTCTCTAACAGTCTACGCTTTGATCGTTCCCTTGGAAGACCAGTCGTAGTTTCCGATACACATATCGAGGCATTCTGTAATGTGTGGAGTATCAGAGTGTTGATGAAACACAGAAATTGCATCGGCATTGAATACAACAGTCACCATGCGCACTTTCCTCCATGGGAGTAAGGTCTCAAACAGTCTACGCTTTGATCGTTCCCTGGAAGACCAGTAGTAGTTTCCGATGCACATCTGGAGGCATTCTGTATTCTGTGGAGTAGCAGAGTGTTGATGAAACACAGATATTGAATCGGGATTTAATACAACAGTCACCGCGTGCTCTTTCCTCCACGGGAGTAATGTCTCAAAGAGTTTACGCTTTGATCGTACTCTGGAAGACCAGTAGTAGTTTCCGATTCACATATGGAGGCATTCTGTAATCTGTGGAGTGTCAGAGTGTTGATGAAACACAGAAATTGCATCGGGATTGAATACAACAGTCACCATTCGCACCTTCCCCCATGGGAGTAATGTCTCCAAGAGTTTACGCTTTGATCTTTCCCTGGAAGACCAGTAGTAATTTCCAATGAACATCTGGAGACATTCTGTAATCTGTGGAGTATCAGAGTGTTGATGAAACACAGAAATTGCATCGGGATTGAATACAACAGTCACCATGCGCAATTTCCTCCATGAGAGTAATGTCTCTAACAGTCTACGCTTTGATCATTCCCTGGAAGACCAGTAATAGCTACCGATGCATATCTGGAGGCATTCTGTCATCTGTGGACTATCTGAGTGCTGCTGAAACACAGAAATTTCATCGGGATTAAATAAAAAAGTCACCATACGCACTTTCCTGCATTGGGTGTAATGTCTCAAACAGTCTACGCTTTGATCGTTGCCTGGAAGAGATGTGTTAGTTTCCGATGCACATCTGGAGGAATTCTGTAATCTGCGGACTATCAGAGTGGTAATGAAACACAGAAATTGCATCGGGATTGAATACAACAGTCACCAAGCGCACTTTCGTCCATGGGTGTAAAGTCTCAAACAGTCTACGCTTTGATCGTTCCCTGGAAGACCAGTAGTAGTTTCCGATGCACATCTGGAGGCATTCTGTAATCTGTTTACTATCAGTGTGTTTATGAAACACAGAAATTGCATCGGGACTGAATACAACAGTCACCATGCGCAACTTCCTCCATGGGAGTAATGTCTCTAACAGTCTACGCTTTGATCCTTCCCTGGAAGACCAGTAGTAGTTTCCGATTCACATCTGGAGGTATTCTGAAATCTGTGGACTATCAGAGTGTTATTGAAACACAGAAATTGCATCGGGATTGAATACAACAGTCACCATGCACACTTTCCTCCATGGGAGTAAGGTCTCAAACAGTCTACGCTTTGATCGTTCCCTGGAAGACCAGTAGTAGTTTTCGATGCACATATGGAGGCATTCTGTAATAGGTGGACTATCAGAGTGTTGATGAAACACAGAAATTGCATCGGGATTGAATACAGCAGTCACCATGCGCACTTTCCTCCATGGGGGTAATGTCTCAAACTGTCTACGCTTTGATCGTTCCCTGGAAGACCAGTAGTAGTTTGCGATGCACATCTGGAGGCATTCTGAAACCTGTGGAGTATCAGAGTCTTGACGAAACACAGAAATTGAATCGGGTTTGAATACAACAGTCACCATGCGCTCTTTCCTCCATGGGCGTAATGTCTCAAATAGTTTACGCTTTGATCGTTTCCTGGAATACAAGTAGTAGTTTCTGATGCACATCTGGAGGCATCCTGTAATGTGTGGACTATCAGAGTGTTGATGAAACACAGAAATTGTTTCGGGATTGAATATAACAGTCACCATGCGCACTTTCCTCCATGGGAGCAATGTCTCAAACAGTCTACGCTTTGATCGTTACCTGGAAGACCAGTAGTAGTTTCCGATGCATGTCTGGAGGCATTCTGAAATCTGTGGACTAACTGAGTGTTGATGAAACACAGAAACTGCATCGTGATTGAATACAGTAGTCACCATGCGCACTTTCCTCCATGGGGGTAATGTCTCAAACTGTCTACGCTTTGATCGTTCCCTGGAAGACCAGTAGTAGTTTCCGATGCACATCTGGAGGCATTCTGTAATCTGTGGAGTATCAGAGTGTTGATGAAACACAGAAATTGCATCGGGATTGAATACAACAATCACCATCCGCACTTTCCTCCATGGGAGTAATGTCTGAAACAGTCTACGCTTTGATCGTTCCCTGGAAGACCAGAAGTAGCTTCCGATGCACATCTGGAGGCATTCTAATATCTGTTTACTATCTGAGTGTTGATGAAACACAGAAATTGCATCGGGATTGAATACAACAGTCACCAAGCGCACTTTCCTCCATGGGAGTAATGTCTCAAACAGTCTACGATTTGATCGTTCCCTGGAAGACCAGTAGTAGTTTCCGATGCACGTCTGGAAGCATTCTGTAATCTGTGGACTATCACACTGTTGATAAAAAACACAGAAATTGCCTCGGGATTGAATACAGCAGTCACCATGCGCAGTTTCCTCCATGAGAGTAATGTCTCTAACAGTCTACGCTTTGATCGTTCCCTGGAAGACCAGTCGTAGTTTCCGATGCACATCTGGAGGCATTCAGTAACCTGTGGACTATCAGAGTGTTGATGAAACACAGGAATTGCATCGGGATTGAATACAACAGTCACCATGCGCACTTTCCTCCATGGGAGTAAGGTCTCAAACAGTCTACGCTTTGATCTTTCCTTGGGAGACCAGTAGTAGTTTCCGATGCACATCTGGAGGCATTCTGTAATCTGTGGAGTATCAGAGTGTTGATGAAACACAGAAATTGCATCGGGATTGAATACAACAGTCACCATGCGCACTTTCCTCCATGGGAGTAATGTCTCAAACAGTTTACGCTTTGGTCGTTCCCTGGAAGACCAGTAGTAATTTCCGATGGACATCTGGAGGCATTCTGAAATCTGTGGACTAACCGAGTGTTGATGAAACACAGAAATAGCATCGGGATTGAATACAACAGTCACCATGCGCACATTCCTCCAGGGGAGTAATGTTTCAAACAGTCTACGCTCTGATCGTACCCTGGAAGACCAGTAGTAGTTTCCGATTCACATCTGGAGGCATTCTGAAATCTGTGGGTTATCAGAGTGTTGATGAAACACAGAAATTGCATCGGGATTGAATACAACAGTCACCATGCGCACTTTCCTCCATGGGAGTAAGGTCTCAAACAGTCTACGCTTTCACCGTTAGCTGGAAGACCAGTAGTAGTTTCCAATGCACATATGGAGGCATTCTGTAATCGGTGGACTATCAGAGTGTTGATGAAACACAGAAATTGCATCGGGATTGAATACAGCAGTCACCTTGCGCACTTTCCTCCATAGGGGTAATGTCTCAAACTGTCTACACTTTGATCGTTCCCTGGAAGACCAGTAGTAGTTTCCGATGCACATGTGGAGGCATCCTGTAATCTGTGGAGTATCAGAGTGTTGAAGAAACACAGAAATTGCGTCGAGACTGAATACAACAGTTACCATGCGCACCTTCCTCCATGGGTGTAATTTCTCTAACAGTCTATGCTTTGATCCTTCCCTGGAAGACCAGTACTAGTTTCTGATGCACATCTGGAGGCATTCTGAAATCTGTGGATTATCAGAGTGTTGATGAAACACAGAAATTGCATCGGGATTGAATATAACAATCACCATGCGCACTTTCCTCCATGGGAGTAATGTTTGAAACAGTCTACGCTTTGATCGTTCCCTGGAAGACCAGTAGTAGTTTCCAATGCACATATGGAGGCATTCTGTAATCGGTGGACTATCAGAGTGTTGATGAAACACAGAAATTGCCTCGGGATTGAATACAGCAGTCACCATGCGCAGTTTCCTCCATGAGAGTAATGTCTCTAACAGTCTACGCTTTGATCGTTCCCTGGAAGACCAGTCGTACTTTCCGATGCACATCTGGAGGCATTCAGTAACCTGTGGACTATCAGAGTGTTGATAAAACACAGGAATTGCATCGGGATTGAATACAACAGTCACCATGCGCACTTTCCTCCATGGGAGTAAGGTCTCAAACAGTCTACGCTTTGACCGTTCCCTGGAAGACCAGTAGTAGTTTCCGATGCACATGCGGATTCATTCTGTATTCGGTGGAGTATCAGAGTGTTGATGAAACACAGAAATTGAATCGGGATTGAATACAGTAGTCACCATGCGCACTTTCCTCCATGGCGGTAATGTCTCAAACTGTCTACGCTTTGATCGTTAACTGGAAGACCAGTAGTAGTTTCCGATGCACATCTGGTGGCATTCTGTAATCTGTGGAGTATCAGAGTGTTGATGAAACACAGAAATTGCATCGGGATTGAATACAACAATCACCATCCGCACTTTCCTCCATGGGAGTAATGTTTGAAACAGTCTACGCTTTGATCGTTCCCTGGAAGACCAGAAGTAGTTTCCGATGCACATCTGGAGGCATTCTATTATCTGTTTACTATCTGAGTGTTGATGAAACACAGAAATTGCATCGGGATTGAATACAACAGTCACCAAGCGCACTTTCCTCCATGGGAGTAATGTCTCAAACAGTCTACGATTTGATCGTTCCCTGGAAGACCAGTAGTAGTTTCCGATGCACATCTGGAGGCATTCTGTAATCTGTGGACTATCACACTGTTGTTAGAACACAGAAATTGCCTCGGGATTGAATACAACAGTCACCATGCGCAGTTTCCTCCATGAGAGTAATGTCTCTTACAGTCTACGCTTTGATCGTTCCCAGGAAGACCAGTCGTAGTTTCCGATGCACATCTGTCGGCGTTCTGTAACCCGTGGACTATCAGAGTGTTGATGAAACACAGGAATTGCATCGGGATTGAATACAACAGTCACCATGCGCACTTACCTCCATGGGAGTAAAATCTCAAACAGTCTACGCTTTGATCGTGCCCTGGCAGACCAGTAGTAGTTTCCGATGCACATCTGGAGGCATTCTGTAATCTGTGGAGTATCAGAGTGTTAATGAAACACAGAAATTGCATCGGGATTGAATACAACAGTCACCATGCGCATTTTCCTCCATGGGAGTAATGTCTCAAACAGTTTACGCTTTGATCGTTCCCTGGAAGACCAGTAGTAGTTTCCGATACACATATCGAGGCATTCTGTAATGTGTGGAGTATCAGAGTGTTGATGAAACACAGAAATTGCATCGGCATTGAATACAACAGTCACCATGCGCACTTTCCTCCATGGGAGTAAGGTCTCAAACAGTCTACGCTTTGATCGTTCCCTGGAAGACCAGTAGTAGTTTCCGATGCACATCTGGAGGCATTCTGTATTCTGTGGAGTAGCAGAGTGTTGATGAAACACAGATATTGAATCGGGATTTAATACAACAGTCACCACGTGCTCTTTCCTCCACGGGAGTAATGTCTCAAAGAGTTTACGCTTTGATCGTACTCTGGAAGACCAGTAGTAGTTTCCGATTCACATATGGAGGCATTCTGTAATCTGTGGAGTGTCAGAGTGTTGATGAAACACAGAAATTGCATCGGGATTGAATACAACAGTCACCATTCGCACCTTCCCCCATGGGAGTAATGTCTCCAAGAGTTTACGCTTTGATCTTTCCCTGGAAGACCAGTAGTAATTTCCAATGAACATCTGGAGACATTCTGTAATCTGTGGAGTATCAGAGTGTTGATGAAACACAGAAATTGCATCGGGATTGAATACAACAGTCACCATGCGCAATTTCCTCCATGAGAGTAATGTCTCTAACAGTCTACGCTTTGATCATTCCCTGGAAGACCAGTAATAGCTACCGATGCATATCTGGAGGCATTCTGTCATCTGTGGACTATCTGAGTGTTGCTGAAACACAGAAATTTCATCGGGATTAAATAAAAAAGTCACCATACGCACTTTCCTGCATTGGGTGTAATGTCTCAAACAGTCTACGCTTTGATCGTTGCCTGGAAGAGATGTGTTAGTTTCCGATGCACATCTGGAGGCATTCTGTAATCTGCGGACTATCAGAGTGGTAATGAAACACAGAAATTGCATCGGGATTGAATACAACAGTCACCAAGCGCACTTTCGTCCATGGGTGTAAAGTCTCAAACAGTCTACGCTTTGATCGTTCCCTGGAAGACCAGTAGTAGTTTCCGATGCACATCTGGAGGCATTCTGTAATCTGTGGACTATCAGTGTGTTTATGAAACACAGAAATTGCATCGGGACTGAATACAACAGTCACCATGCGCAACTTCCTCCATGGGAGTAATGTCTCTAACAGTCTACGCTTTGATCCTTCCCTGGAAGACCAGTAGTAGTTTCCGATTCACATCTGGAGGTATTCTGAAATCTGTGGACTATCAGAGTGTTATTGAAACACAGAAATTGCATCGGGATTGAATACAACAGTCACCATGCACACTTTCCTCCATGGGAGTAAGGTCTCAAACAGTCTACGCTTTGATCGTTCCCTGGAAGACCAGTAGTAGTTTTCGATGCACATATGGAGGCATTCTGTAATAGGTGGACTATCAGAGTGTTGATGAAACACAGAAATTGCATCGGGATTGAATACAGCAGTCACCATGCGCACTTTCCTCCATGGGGGTAATGTCTCAAACTGTCTACGCTTTGATCGTTCCCTGGAAGACCAGTAGTAGTTTGCGATGCACATCTGGAGGCATTCTGAAACCCGTGGAGTATCAGAGTCTTGACGAAACACAGAAATTGAATCGGGTTTGAATACAACAGTCACCATGCGCTCTTTCCTCCATGGGAGTAATGTCTCAAATAGTTTACGCTTTGATCGTTTCCTGGAATACAAGTAGTAGTTTCTGATGCACATCTGGAGGCATCCTGTAATGTGTGGACTATCAGAGTGTTGATGAAACACAGAAATTGTTTCGGGATTGAATATAACAGTCACCATGCGCACTTTCCTCCATGGGAGCAATGTCTCAAACAGTCTACGCTTTGATCGTTACCTGGAAGACCAGTAGTAGTTTCCGATGCATGTCTGGAGGCATTCTGAAATCTGTGGACTAACTGAGTGTTGATGAAACACAGAAACTGCATCGTGATTGAATACAGTAGTCACCATGCGCACTTTCCTCCATGGGGGTAATGTCTCAAACTGTCTACGCTTTGATCGTTCCCTGGAAGACCAGTAGTAGTTTCCGATGCACATCTGGAGGCATTCTGTAATCTGTGGAGTATCAGAGTGTTGATGAAACACAGAAATTGCATCGGGATTGAATACAACAATCACCATCCGCACTTTCCTCCATGGGAGTAATGTCTGAAACAGTCTACGCTTTGATCGTTCCCTGGAAGACCAGAAGTAGCTTCCGATGCACATCTGGAGGCATTTTAATATCTGTTTACTATCTGAGTGTTGATGAAACACAGAAATTGCATCGGGATTGAATACAACAGTCACCATGCGCACTTTCCCCCATGGGAGTAATGTCTCAAACAGTCTACGATTTGATCGTTCCCTGGAAGACCAGTAGTAGTTTCCGATGCACGTCTGGAAGCATTCTGTAATCTGTGGACTATCACACTGTTGAAAAAAACACAGAAATTGCCTCGGGATTGAATACAGCAGTCACCATGCGCAGTTTGCTCCATGAGAGTAATGTCTCTAACAGTCTACGCTTTGATCGTTCCCTGGAAGACCAGTCGTAGTTTCCGATGCACATCTGGAGGCATTCAGTAACCTGTGGACTATCAGAGTGTTGATGAAACACAGGAATTGCATCGGGATTGAATACAACAGTCACCATGCGCACTTTCCTCCATGGGAGTAAGGTCTCAAACAGTCTACGCTTTGATCTTTCCTTGGGAGACCAGTAGTAGTTTCCGATGCACATCTGGAGGCATTCTGTAATCTGTGGAGTATCAGAGTGTTGATGAAACACAGAAATTGCATCGGGATTGAGTACAACAGTCACCATGCGCACTTTCCTCCATGGGAGTAATGTCTCAAACAGTTTTCGCTTTGGTCGTTCCCTGGAAGACCAGTAGTAATTTCCGATGGACATCTGGAGGCATTCTGAAATCTGTGGACTAACCGAGTGATGATGAAACACAGAAATAGCATCGGGATTGAATACAACAGTCACCATGCGCACATTCCTCCAGGGGAGTAATGTTTCAAACAGTCTACGCTCTGATCGTACCCTGGAAGACCAGTAGTAGTTTCCGATGCACATCTGGAGGCATTCTGAAATCTGTGGGTTATCAGAGTGTTGATGAAACACAGAAATTGCATCGGGATTGAATACAACAGTCACCATGCGCACTTTCCTCCATGGGAGTAAGGTCTCAAACAGTCTACGCTTTCACCGTTAGCTGGAAGACCAGTAGTAGTTTCCAATGCACATATGGAGGCATTCTGTAATCGGTGGACTATCAGAGTGTTGATGAAACACAGAAATTGCATCGGGATTGAATACAGCAGTCACCTTGCGCACTTTCCTCCATAGGGGTAATGTCTCAAACTGTCTACACTTTGATCGTTCCCTGGAAGACCAGTAGTAGTTTCCGATGCACATCTGGAGGCATCCTGTAATCTGTGGAGTATCAGAGTGTTGAAGAAACACAGAAATTGCGTAGGGACTGAATACAACAGTTACCATGCGCACCTTCCTCCATGGGTGTCATTTCTCTAACAGTCTATGCTTTGATCCTTCCCTGGAAGACCAGTACTAGTTTCTGATGCACATCTGGAGGCATTCTGAAATCTGTGGATTATCAGAGTGTTGATGAAACACAGAAATTGCATCGGGATTGAATACAACAATCACCATGCGCACTTTCCTCCATGGGAGTAATGTTTGAAACAGTCTACGCTTTGATCGTTCCCTGGAAGACCAGTAGTAGTTTCCAATGCACATATGGAGGCATTCTGTAATCTGTGGAGTATCAGAGTGTTGATGAAACACAGAAATTGCCTCGGGATTGAATACAGCAGTCACCATGCGCAGTTTCCTCCATGAGAGTAATGTCTCTAACAGTCTACGCTTTGATCGTTCCCTGGAAGACCAGTCGTAGTTTCCGATGCACATCTGGAGGCATTCAGTAACCTGTGGACTATCAGAGTGTTGATGAAACACAGGAATTGCATCGGGATTGAATACAACAGTCACCATGCGCACTTTCCTTCATGGGAGTAAGGTCTCAAACAGTCTACGCTTTGACCGTTCCCTGGAAGACCAGTAGTAGTTTCCGATGCACATGCGGATTCATTCTGTATTCGGTGGAGTATCAGAGTGTTGATGAAACACAGAAATTGAATCGGGATTGAATACAGTAGTCACCATGAGCACTTTCCTCCATGGCGGTAATGTCTCAAACTGTCTACGCTTTGATCGTTAACTGGAAGACCAGTAGTAGTTTCCGATGCACATCTGGTGGCATTCTGTAATCTGTGGAGTATCAGAGTGTTGATGAAACACAGAAATTGCATCGGGATTGAATACAACAATCACCATCCGCACTTTCCTCCATGGGAGTAATGTTTGAAACAGTCTACGCTTTGATCGTTCCCTGGAAGACCAGAAGTAGTTTCCGATGCACATCTGGTGGCATTCTATTATCTGTTTACTATCTGAGTGTTTATGAAACACAGAAATTGCATCGGGATTGAATACAACAGTCACCAAGCGCACTTTCCTCCATGGGAGTAATGTCTCAAACAGTCTACGATTTGATCGTTCCCTGGAAGACCAGTAGTAGTTTCTGATGCACATCTGGAGGCATTGTGTAATCTGTGGACTATCACACTGTTGTTAAAACACAGAAATTGTCTCGGGATTGAATACAACAGTCACCATGCGCAGTTTCCTCCATGAGAGTAATGTCTCTAACAGTCTACGCTTTGATCGTTCCCAGGAAGACCAGTCGTAGTTTCCGATGCACATCTGTAGGCATTCTGTAACCTGTGGACTATCAGAGTGTTGATGAAACACAGGAATTGCATCGGGATTGAATACAACAGTCACCATGCGCACTTTCCTCCATGGGAGTAAAATCTCAAACAGTCTACGCTTTGATCGTGCCCTGGCAGACCAGTAGTAGTTTCCGATGCACATCTGGAGGCATTCTGTAATCTGTGGAGTATCAGAGTGTTGATGAAACACAGAAATTGCATCGGGATTGAATACAACAGTCACCATGCGCACTTTCCTCCATGGGAGTAATGTCTCAAACAGTTTACGCTTTGATCGTTCCCTGGAAGACCAGTAGTAGTTTCCGATACACATATCGAGGCATTCTGTAATGTGTGGAGTATCAGAGTGTTGATGAAACACAGAAATTGCATCGGCATTGAATACAACAGTCACCATGCGCACTTTCCTCCATGGGAGTAAGGTCTCAAACAGTCTACGCTTTGATCGTTCCCTGGAAGACCAGTAGTAGTTTCCGATGCACATCTGGAGGCATTCTGTATTCTGTGGAGTAGCAGAGTGTTGATGAAACACAGATATTGAATCGGGATTTAATACAACAGTCACCGCGTGCTCTTTCCTCCACGGGAGTAATGTCTCAAAGAGTTTACGCTTTGATCGTACTCTGGAAGACCAGTAGTAGTTTCCGATTCACATATGGAGGCATTCTGTAATCTGTGGAGTGTCAGAGTGTTGATGAAACACAGAAATTGCATCGGGATTGAATACAACAGTCACCATACGCACTTTCCTGCATTGGGTGTAATGTCTCAAACAGTCTACGCTTTGATCGTTGCCTGGAAGAGATGTGTTAGTTTCCGATGCACATCTGGAGGCATTCTGTAATCTGTGGACTATCAGAGTGGTAATGAAACACAGAAATTGCATCGGGATTGAATACAACAGTCACCAAGCGCACTTTCGTCCATGGGTGTAAAGTCTCAAACAGTCTACGCTTTGATCGTTCCCTGGAAGACCAGTAGTAGTTTCCGATGCACATCTGGAGGCATTCTGTAATCTGTGGACTATCAGTGTGTTTATGAAACACAGAAATTGCATCGGGACTGAATACAACAGTCACCATGCGCAACTTCCTCCATGGGAGTAATGTCTCTAACAGTCTACGCTTTGATCCTTCCCTGGAAGACCAGTAGTAGTTTCCGATTCACATCTGGAGGTATTCTGAAATCTGTGGACTATCAGAGTGTTATTGAAACACAGAAATTGCATCGGGATTGAATACAACAGTCACCATGCACACTTTCCTCCATGGGAGTAAGGTCTCAAACAGTCTACGCTTTGATCGTTCCCTGGAAGACCAGTAGTAGTTTTCGATGCACATATGGAGGCATTCTGTAATAGGTGGACTATCAGAGTGTTGATGAAACACAGAAATTGCATCGGGATTGAATACAGCAGTCACCATGCGCACTTTCCTCCATGGGGGTAATGTCTCAAACTGTCTACGCTTTGATCGTTCCCTGGAAGACCAGTAGTAGTTTGCGATGCACATCTGGAGGCATTCTGAAACCTGTGGAGTATCAGAGTCTTGACGAAACACAGAAATTGAATCGGGTTTGAATACAACAGTCACCATGCGCTCTTTCCTCCATGGGAGTAATGTCTCAAATAGTTTACGCTTTGATCGTTTCCTGGAATACAAGTAGTAGTTTCTGATGCACATCTGGAGGCGTCCTGTAATGTGTGGACTATCAGAGTGTTGATGAAACACAGAAATTGTTTCGGGATTGAATATAACAGTCACCATGCGCACTTTCCTCCATGGGAGCAATGTCTCAAACAGTCTACGCTTTGATCGTTCCCTGGAAGACCAGTAGTAGTTTCCGATGCATGTCTGGAGGCATTCTGAAATCTGTGGACTAACTGAGTGTTGATGAAACACAGAAATTGCATCGGGATTGAATACAACAGTCACCATGCGCAATTTCCTCCATGAGAGTAATGTCTCTAACAGTCTACGCTTTGATCATTCCCTGGAAGACCAGTAATAGCTACCGATGCATATCTGGAGGCATTCTGTCATCTGTGGACTATCTGAGTGTTGCTGAAACACAGAAATTTCATCGGGATTAAATAAAAAAGTCACCATACGCACTTTCCTGCATTGGGAGTAATGTCTCAAACTGTCTACGCTTTGATCGTTGCCTGGAAGAGATGTGTTAGTTTCTGATGCACATCTGGAGGCATTCTGTAATCTGTGGACTATCAGAGTGGTAATGAAACACAGAAATTGCATCGGGATTGAATACAACAGTCACCAAGCGCACTTTCGTCCATGGGTGTAAAGTCTCAAACAGTCTACGCTTTGATCGTTCCCTGGAAGACCAGTAGTAGTTTCCGATGCACATCTGAAGGCATTCTGTAATCTGTGGAGTATCAGAGTGTTGATGAAACACAGAAATTGCATCGTGATTGAATACAAAAGTCACCATGCGCACTTTCCTCCATGGGAGTAATGTCTCAAACAGTCTACGCTTTCATCGTTCCCTGGAAGACCAGTAGTAGTTTCCGATGCACATCTAGGAGCATTCTGTAATCTGTGGACCATCAGAGTGTTGATGAAACACAGAAATTGCATCGGGATTCAATACAACAGTCACCATGCGCACTTTCCTCCATGCGAGTAATTCTCAAACATTCTACGCTTTGAACGTTCCCTGGTAGACCAGTAGTAGTTTCCGATGCACAACTGGTGGCATTCTGTAATCTGTGGACTATCAGAGTGTTGATAAAACACGAAATTGCATCGGGATTGAATACAACAGTCACAACGCGCACTTTCCTCCATGGGAGTAATGTGTCAAGCAATCTACGCTTTGTTCGTTCCCTAGGAGACCAGTAGTAGTTTTAGAGGCACATCTGGTTTCATTCTGTAATCTGTGGTCTATCAGAGTGTTGATGAAACACAGAATTTGCATCGGGATTGAATACAACAGACACCATGCGCACTTTCCTAGATGCGAGTAATGTCTCTAACAGTCTACGCTTTGATCTTTCCATGGAATACCAGTAGTAGTTTCTGATGTACATCTGGAGGCATTCTGTAATGTGTGGACTATCAGAGTGTTGATGAAACACAGAAATTGCTTCGGGATTGAATACAACAGTAACCATGCGCACTTTCCTCCATGGGATTATTTCTCAAACATGCTACGCTTTGATCGCTCCCTGGTAGACCAGTAGTAGTTTCCGATGCACATCTGGTGGCATTCTGTAATCTGTGGACTATCAGAGTGTTGATGAAACACAGAAATTGCATCGGGATTGAATACAACAGTCACAACTGGCACTTTCCTCCACGGGAGTAATGTCTCAAACAGTCTACGATTTGATCGTTCCCTGGAAGAACAGTAGTAGATTCCGATGCGCATCTGGAGGCATTCTGTAATCTGTGGAGTATCAGAGTGTTGATGAAACACAGAAATGGCATTGGGATTGAATACAACAGTCACCATGCGCACTTTCCTCTATGGGAGTATTGTCTCAACGAGTTTACGCTTTGATCGTTCCCTGGAATACCAGTAGTAGTTTGTGATGCACATCTGGAGGCATTCTGTAATGTGTGGACTATCAGAGTGTTGATGAAACACAGAAATTGAATCGGGATTGAATACAACAGTCACCATGCGCACTTTCCTCCATGGGAGTAAGATCTCAAACAGTCTACGCTTTGATCGTTCACTGGAAGACCAGTAGTGGTTTCTGATGCACATCTGGAGGCATTCTGTAATCTGTGGAGTATCAGAGTGTTGATAAAACACAGAAATTGCATCGGGATTGAATACAACAGTCACCATGCGCACCTTCCTCCATTTGAGTAATGTCTCAAAGAGCTTACGCTTTGATCGTTCACTGGAAGACCAGTGGTAGTTTCCGATGCACATATGGAGGCATTCTATAATCTGTGAAGTGTGAGAGTGTTGATGAAACACAGAAATTCCATAGGGATTGAATAAAACAGTCACCATTCGCACCTTCCTCCATGGGAGTAATGAGTCCAAGAGTTTACGCTTTGATCGTACCCTGGAAGACCAGTAGTAATTTCCGATGCACTTCTGAAATCATTCTGAAATCTGTTTACTAACTGAGTGTTGATGAAACACAGAAATTGCATCGGGATTGAATACAACAGTTACCATGCGCACTTTCCTCCTTTGGAGTAATGTCTCAAACAGTCTACGCTTTGATCGTTCCCAGGAAGACCAGTAGTAGTTTCCGATGAACATCTGGAGGCATTCTGCAATTGTGGACTATCAGAGTGTTGATGAAATACAGAAATTGAATCGGGATTGAATACAACAGTCACCATGTTCACTTCCCTCCATGGGAGTAATTCTCAATCAGTATACGCTTTGATCGTTCCCTGGAAGACCAGTAGTAGTTTCCGATGCACATCTGGTGGCATTCTGTAATCTGTGGGCTATCAGAGTGTTGATGAAACACTGAAATTGCATCAGGATTGAACACAACAGTCACCATGCACACTTTCCTCCACGTGAGGTATGGCCCAAACACTCTGCGCTTTGATCGTTCCCTGGAAGACCAGTAGCAGTTTCCGATGCACATCAGGTGGCATTCTGTAATCTGTGGACTATCATAGTGTTGATGAAAAACAGAAATTGAATCGGGATTAAATACAACAGTCACCATGCGCACTTTCCTCCACGGGAGTAATATCTCAAAGAGTCTACGCTTTGATCGTGCTCTGGAAGACCAGTAGTAGTTTCCGATGCACATCTGGAGGCCTTCTGTAATCTGTGGACTATTTGAGTGTTGATGAAACACAGAATTTGCATTGGGATTGAATACAACAGTCACCATGCGCACTTTCCTCCATGGGAGTAATGTCTCAAACAGTCTACGCTGTGATCCTTCCCTGGAAGACCAGTAGTAGTTTCCGATGCACATCTGGAATCATTCTGTAATCTGTGGACTACCAGAGTGGTGATGAAACACAGAAGTTGCATCGGGATTGAATACAACAGTCACCATGCGCACTTTCCTCCATGGGAGTAATGTCTCAAACAGTCTACGCTTTGATCGTTCCCTGGAAGACCAGTGGTAGTTTCCGATGCACAACTGGAGGCATTCTAAAATCTGTGGACTAACAAAGTGTTGATGAATCACAGAAATTGCATCGGGATTGAATACAACAGTCACCATGCGCACTTTCCTCCATGGGAATAATGTCTCAAACAGTCTACGCTTTGATCGTTCCCTGGAAGGCCAGTAGTAGTTTCCGATGCACATCCAGAAGCATTCTGTAATCTGTGGACTATAAGATTGTTGATGAAACACAGAAATTGCATCGGGATAGAATACAACAGTCACCATGCCCACTTTCCTCCATGCGAGTAATGTCTCTAACAGTCTACGCTTTGATCGTTCCCTGGTAGACCAGTAGTAGTTTCCGATGCACATCTGGAGGCATTCTGTAATCTGTGGACTATCGAGTGTTGATGAAACACAGAAATTGCAACGGGATTGAATACAACAGTCACCATGCGCACTTTCCTCCATGGGAGTTATGTCTCAAACTGTCTACGCTTTGATCGTTCCCTGGAAGACCAGTAGGTAGTTTGCGATGCACATCTGGAGGCATTCTGAAACCTGTGGAGTATCAGAGTCTTGATAAAACACAGAAATTGAATCGGGTTTGAATACAACAGTCACCATGCGCCCTTTCCTCCATGGGAGTAATGTCTCAAATAGTTTACGCTTTGATCGTTTCCTGGAATACAAGTAGTAGTTTCTGATGAACATCTGGAGGCATCCCGTAATGTGTGGACTATCAGAGTGTTGATGAAACACAGAATTTGCTTCGGGATTGAATATACAGTCACCATGCGCACTTTCTTCCATGGGAGCAATGTCTCAAACAGTCTACGCTTTTATGGTTCCCTGGAAGACCAGTAGTAGTTTCCGATACACGTCTGGAGGCATTCTGAAATCTGTGGACTAACTGAGTGTTGATGAAACACAGAAATTGCATCGGGATTGAATACAACAGTCACCATGCGCACTTTCCTCCGTGGGAGTAATGTCTCAAACAGTCTACGCTTTGATCGTTCCCTGGAAGACCAGTAGTAGTTTCCCATGCACATCTAGAAGCATTCTGTAATCTGTGGACCATCAGAGTGTTGATGAAACACAGAAATTGCATCGGGATTGAATACAACAGTCACCATGCACACTTTCCTCCATGGGAGTAATTCTCAAACATTCTACGCTTTGAACGTTCCCTGGTAAACCAGTAGTAGTTTAAGATGCACATCTGGTGGCATTCTGTAATCTGTGGACTATCGGAGTGTTGATAAAACACGAAATTGCATCGGGATTGAATACAACAATCACAACGCGCACTTTCCTCCACGGGAGTAATGTCTCAAGCAGTATACGCTTTGTTCGTTCCCTAGGAGACCAGTAGTAGTTTCCGAGGCACATCTGGTGGCGTTCTGTAATCAGTGGTCTATCAGAGTGTTGATGAAACACAGAAATTGCATCGGGATTGAATACAACAGTCACAACGCGCACTTTCCTCCACGGGAGAAATGTCTCAAACAGTCTACGCTTTGATCGCTTTGATAGTTCCCTCGAAGAACAGTAGTAGTTTCCGATGCGCATCTGTAGGCACTCTGTAATCTGTGGAGTATCAGAGTGTTAATGAAACACAAAAATTGCATCGGGATTGAATACAACAGTCACCATGCGCACTTTCCTCTATGGGAGTATTGTCTCAACGAGTTTACGCTTTGATCGTTCCCTGGAATACCAGTAGTAGCTTCTGATGCACATCTGGAGGCATTCTGTAATGTGTGGACTATCAGAGTGTTGATGAAACACAGAAATTAAATCGGGATTGAATACAACAGTCACCATGCGCATTTTAATCCTTGGTTGTAAGATCTCAAACAGTCTACGCTTTGATCGTTCCCTGGAAGATCGGTAGTGGTTTCTGATGCACATCTGGAGGCATTCTGTAATCTTTGGAGTATCAGAGTGTTGATAAAACACAGAAATTGCATCGGGATTGAATACAACAGTCACCATGCGCACCTCCCTCCATGGGAGTAATGTCTCAATGAGTTTACGCTTTGATCGTTCACTGGTAGACCAGTAGTAGTTTCCGATGCACATATGGAGGCATTCTATAATCTGTGAACTGTCAGAGTGTTGATGAAACACAGAAATTCCATAGGGATTGAACACAACAGTCACCATTCGCACCTTCCTCCATGGGAGTAATGAGTCCAAGAGTTTACGCTTTGATCGTACCCTGGAAGACCAGTAGTAATTTCCGATGCACATCTGGAGTCATTCTGAAATCTGTGGGCTAACTGAGTGTTGATGAAACACAGCAATTGCATCGGGATTGAATACAACAGTCACCATGCACACTTTCCTCCTTTGGAGTAATGTCTCAAACAGTTTACGCTTTGATCGTTCCCAGGAAGACCAGTAGTAGTTTCCGATGAACATCTGGAGGCATTCTGCAATCTGTGGACTATCAGAGTGTTGATGAAATACAGTAATTGAATCGGGATTGAATACAACGGTCACCATGTTCACTTTCGTCCATGGGAGTAATTCTCAATCAGTATACGCTTTAATCGTTCCCTGGAAGACCAGTGGTAGTTTCCGATGGACATCTGGTGGCCTTCTGTAATCTCTGGACTATCAGAGTGTTGATGAAACACAGAAATTCCATTGGGATTGAATACAACAGTCACCATGCGCACTTTCCTCCATGGGAGTGATGTCTCAAACAGTCTACGCTTTGATCGTTCCCTGGAAGACCAGAAGTAGTTTCCGATGCATATCTGGAGGCATTCTACAATCTGTTTACTATCTGAGTGTTGATGAAACAGAGAAATTGCCTTGGGATTGAATACAACAGTCACCATGCGCACTTTCCTCCATGGGAGTAATGTCTCAAACAGTCTAGGCTGTGATCCTTCCCTGGAAGACCAGTAGTAGTTTCCGATGCACATCTGGAGGCATTCTGTAATCTGTGGACTATCAGAGTGGTGATGAAACACAGAAGTTGCATCGGGATTGAATACAACAGTCACCATGCGCACTTCCCTTCATGGGAGTAATGTCTCAAACAGTCTACGCTTTGATCGTTCTCTGGAAGACCAGTAGTAGTTTCCGATGCACATCTGGAGGCATTCTGAAATCTGTGGACTAACTGAGTGTTGATGAATCACAGAAGTTGCATCGGGATTGAATACAACAGTCTCCATGCGCACTTTCCTCCATGGGAGTAATGTCTCAAACAGTCTACGCTTTCATCGTTCCCTGGAAGGCCAGTAGTAGTTTCCGATGCACATCCTGAAGCATTCTGTAATCTGTGGACTATAAGGTTGTTGATGAAACACAGAAATTGCATCGGGTTGAATACAACAGTCACCATGCGCACCTTCCTCCATGGGAGTAATGTCTCAAAGAGTTTACGCTTTGATCGTTCACTGGAAGACCAGTAGTAGTTTCCGATGCACATATGGAGGCATTCTATAATCTGTGGAGTGTCAGAGTGTTGATGAAACACAGAAATTGCATCGGGATTGAATACAACAGTCACCATGCGCACTTTCCTCCATGGGAGTAATGTCTCAAACAGTCTACGCTTTGATCGTTCCCTGGAAGACCAGTAGTAGTTTCCAATGCACATCTGGATGCATTCTGTAATCTGTGGAGTATCAGAGTGTTGATGAAACACAGAAATTGCATCGGGATTCAATACAACAGTCACCATGCGCACTTTCCTCCATGGGAGTATTGTCTCAAAGAGTTTACGCTTTGATCGTTCCCTGGAATACCAGTAGTAGTTTCTGATGCACATCTGGAGGCATTCTGTAATGTGTTTACTATCAGAGTGTTGATGAAACACAGAAATTGCATCGGGATGGAATACAACAGTCACCAAGCGCACTTTCCTGCATTGGGAATAATTCTCGAACAGTCTACGCTTTGATCGTCGCCTGGAAGTCCAGTAGTAGTTTCCGATGAACACCTGGAGGCATTCTGTAATCTGTGGAGTATCAGAGTGTTGATGAAACACAGAAATTGCATCTTGATTGAATACAACAGTCACCATGCGCACTTTCCTGCATGGGAGTATTGTCTCAAAGAGTTTACGCTTTGATCGTTCCCTGGAATACCAGTAGTAGTTTAGGATGCACATCTGGAGGCATTCTGTAATGTGTTTACTATCAGAATGTTGATGATACCCAGAAATTGCATCGGGATTGAATACAACACTCACCATGCGCACTTTCCTCCATGGGAGTAATTCTCAAACATTCTACGCTTTGATCCTTACCTGGAAGACCAGTAGTAGTTTCCGATGCACATCTGGACCCTTTCTGTAATCTGTGGACTATCAGAGTGTTGATGAAATACAGAAATTGCATCGGGATTGAATACAACAGTCACCATGCGCACTTTCCTCCATGGGAGTAAGATCCCAAACAGTCTACGCTTTGATCGTTCCCTGGAAGACCAGTAGTAGTTTCCAATGCACATCTGGATGCATTCTGTAATCTGTGGAGTATCAGGGTGTTGATGAAACACAGAAATTGCATCGGGATTCAATACAACAGTCACCATGCGCACCTTCCTCCATGGGAGTAATGTCTCAAAGAGTTTACGCTTTGATCGTTCACTGGAAGACCAGTAGTAGTTTCCGATGCACATATGGAGGCATTCTATAATCTGTGGAGTGTCAGAGTGTTGATGAAACACAGAAATTCCATCGGGATTGAATACAACAGTCACCATGAGCACCTTCCTCCATGGGACTAATGTGTCCAAGAGTTTACGCTTTGATCGTTCCTTTGAAGACCAGTAGCAATTTCCGATGGACATCTGGAGGCATTCTGTAATCTGTGACTATCAGAGTGTTGATGAAACACAGAAATTGCATCGGGATTGAATACAACAGTCACCATGCGCACTTTCCTCCATGGGAGTATTGTCTCAAAGAGTTTACGCTTTGATCGTTCCCTGGAATACCAGTAGTAGTTTCTGATGCACATCTGGAGGCATTCTGTAATGTGTTTACTATCAGAGTGTTGATGAAATACAGAAATTGCATCGTGATTGAATACAACAGTCACCATGCGCAGTTTCCTCCATGGGAGTAATTTTCAAACATTCTACGCTTTGATCGTCTCCTGAAAGACCAGTAGTAGTTTCCGATGCACATCTGGTGGCATTCTGTAATCTGTGGACTATCAGAGTGTTGATGAAACACAGGAATTGCATCGGGATGGAATACAACAGTCTCAAAGCGCACTTTCCTCCACGGGAGTAATGTCTCAAACAGTCTAGGCTTTGATCGTTCCCTGGAAGAACAGTAGTAGTTTCCGATGAACATCTAGTGGCATTCTGTAATCTATGGAGTATCAGAGTGTTGATGAAACACAGAAATTGCATCAAGATTGAATACAACAGTCACCATGCGCACTTTCCTCCATGGGAGTATTGTCTCAAAGAGTTTACGCTTTGATCGTTCCCTGGAATACCAGTAGTAGTTTCTGTTGCACATCTGGAGGCATTCTGTAATGTGTTTACTATCAGAGTGTTAATGAAATACAGAAATTGCATCGGGATTGAATACAACAGTCAACATGCGCAGTTTCCTCCATGGGTGTAATTTTCAAACATTCTACGCTTTGATCGTCTCTTGGAAGACCAGTAGTAGTTTCCGATGCACATCTGGAGGCATTCTGTAATCTGTGGACTATCAGAGTGTTGATGAAACACAAAAATTTCATCGGGATTGAATACAACAGTCACCATGCGCACCTTCCTCCATGAGAGTAATGTCTCTAACAGTCTACGCTTTGATCATTCCCTGGAAGACCAGTAGTAGTTTCCGATGCACATCTGGAGGCATTCTGTAATCTGTGGACTATCAGAGATTTGATGAAACACAGAAATTGCATCGGGATTGAATACAACAGTCACCATGCGCACTTTCCTCCATGTCTCAAACAGTCTACGCTTTGATTGTTCTCTGAAAGACCAGTCCTAGTTTCCGATGCACATCTGGAAGCATTCTGTTATCTGTGGACTATCAGAGTGTTGCTGAAACACAGAAATTCCATCGGGATTGAATACAACAGTCACCATGAGCACCTTCCTCCATGGGACTAATGTGTCCAAGAGTTTACGCTTTGATCGTTCCTTTGAAGACCAGTAGCAATTTCCGATGGACATCTGGAGGCATTCTGTAATCTGTGACTATCAGAGTGTTGATGAAACACAGAAATTGCATCGGGATTGAATACAACAGTCACCATGCGCACTTTCCTCCATGGGAGTATTGTCTCAAAGAGTTTACGCTTTGATCGTTCCCTGGAATACCAGTAGTAGTTTCTGATGCACATCTGGAGGCATTCTGTAATGTGTTTACTATCAGAGTGTTGATGAAATACAGAAATTGCATCGTGATTGAATACAACAGTCACCATGCGCAGTTTCCTCCATGGGAGTAATTTTCAAACATTCTACGCTTTGATCGTCTCCTGAAAGACCAGTAGTAGTTTCCGATGCACATCTGGTGGCATTCTGTAATCTGTGGACTATCAGAGTGTTGATGAAACACAGGAATTGCATCGGGATGGAATACAACAGTCTCAAAGCGCACTTTCCTCCACGGGAGTAATGTCTCAAACAGTCTAGGCTTTGATCGTTCCCTGGAAGAACAGTAGTAGTTTCCGATGAACATCTAGTGGCATTCTGTAATCTATGGAGTATCAGAGTGTTGATGAAACACAGAAATTGCATCAAGATTGAATACAACAGTCACCATGCGCACTTTCCTCCATGGGAGTATTGTCTCAAAGAGTTTACGCTTTGATCGTTCCCTGGAATACCAGTAGTAGTTTCTGTTGCACATCTGGAGGCATTCTGTAATGTGTTTACTATCAGAGTGTTAATGAAATACAGAAATTGCATCGGGATTGAATACAACAGTCAACATGCGCAGTTTCCTCCATGGGTGTAATTTTCAAACATTCTACGCTTTGATCGTCTCTTGGAAGACCAGTAGTAGTTTCCGATGCACATCTGGAGGCATTCTGTAATCTGTGGACTATCAGAGTGTTGATGAAACACAAAAATTTCATCGGGATTGAATACAACAGTCACCATGCGCACCTTCCTCCATGAGAGTAATGTCTCTAACAGTCTACGCTTTGATCATTCCCTGGAAGACCAGTAGTAGTTTCCGATGCACATCTGGAGGCATTCTGTAATCTGTGGACTATCAGAGATTTGATGAAACACAGAAATTGCATCGGGATTGAATACAACAGTCACCATGCGCACCTTCCTCCATGGGAGTAATGTCTCAAAGAGTTTACGCTTTGATCGTTCACTGGAAGACCAGTAGTAGTTTCCGATGCACATATGGAGGCATTCTATAATCTGTGGAGTGTCAGATTGTTGATGAAACACAGAAATTGCATCGGGATTGAATACAACAGTCACCATGCGCACCTTCCTCCATGGGAATAATGTGTCCAAAAGTCTACGCCTTGATCGTTCCTTGGAAGACTAGAAGTAGTTTCCGATGCACATCTGGAGTCATTCTGATATCTGTGGACTAACTGAGTGTTGATGGAACACAGAAATTGCATCGGGATTGAATACAAGAGTCACCATGTTCGCTTCCCTACATGGGAGTAATTCTCAATCAGTATACGCTTTGATCGTTCCCTGGAAGACCAGTAGTAGTTTCCGATGAACATCTGGTGGCATTCTGTAATCTGAGGCCTATCAGAGTGTTGATGAAACACAGAAATTGCATCGGGAATGAACACAACAGTCACCATGCGCACTTTCCTCAGCGGGAGTAATGTCTCATAGAGTCTACGCTTTGATCGTTCCCTGCTAGACCAGTAGTAGTTTCCGATGCACATCTGGAGGCATTGTGTAATCTGTGGACTATCAGAGTGTTGATGAAACACAGAATTTGCTTCGGGATTGAATACAACAGTCACCATGCGCACTTTCCTCCATGGGAGTGATGTCTCAAACAGTCTACGCTTTGATCGTTCCCTGGAAGACCAGTAGTAGTTTCCGATGCACATCTGGAGGCATTCTGTAATCTGTGGACTATCAGACTGTTGATGAATCACAGAAATTGCATCGGGATTGAATACAACAGTCACCATGCGCACTTTCCTCAATGGGCGTGATGTCTCAAACAGTCTACGCTTTGATCGTTCCCTGGAAGACCAGTAGTAGTTTCCGATGCACATCTGGAGGCATTCTGTAATCTGTGGACTATCAGAGTGTTGATGAAACACATAAATTGCATCGGGATTTAATACAACAGTCACCATGCGCACTTTCCTCCACGGGAGTAATGTCTCCAACAGTCTTCGCTTTGATCGTTCCCTGGAAGACCAGTATAGTTTCCGATGGATATCTGGTGGCATTCTGTAATCTGTGGACTATCAGAGTGTTGATGAAACACAGAAATTGAGTCGGGATTGAATACAACAGTCACCATGCGCACTTTCCTCCTTTCAAGTAATGTCTCAAACAGTCTACGCTTTGATCGTTCACAGGAAGACCAGTAGTAGTTTCCGATGCACATCTGGAGGCATTCTGTAATTTGTAGACTATCAGAGTGTTGATGAAAAACAGAAATTGCATTGGGATTGAATACAACAGACACCATGCGCACTTTCCTCCACGGGTGTAGTGTCTCAAACATTCTACGCTTTGATAGTTCTCTGGAAGACCAGAAGTAGTTTCCGATGCACATCTGGAGGCATTCTGAAATCTTTGGACTAACTGAGTGTTGATGAAACACAGATATTGCATCGGGATTGAATACAACAGTCACCATGCGCACTTTCCTCCATGGGAGTAATGTCTCAAACAGTCTACGCTTTGATTGTTCTCTGGAAGACCAGTCCTAGTTTCCGATGCACATCTGGAAGCATTCTGTAATCTGTGGACTATCAGAGTGTTGCTGAAACACAGAAATTGCATCGGGATTGAATACAACAGTCACCACGCGCACTTTGCTCCATGGGAGTAATTCTCAAAAAGTCTACTCTTTGATCATTCCCTGGAAGACCAGTAATAGTTTCCGATGCACATCTGGAGATTCTGTAATCTGTGGACTATCAGAGTGTTGATGAAACACAGAAATTGCATCGGGATTGAATACAACAGTCACCATGCGCACTTTCCTCCACGGGAGTAATGTCTCCAACAGTCTTCGCTTTGATCGTTCCCTGGGAGAACAGTAGTAGTTTCCGATGGATGTCTGGTGGCATTCTGTAATCTGTGGACTATCAGGGTGTTGATGAAACACAGAAATTTCGTCGGGATTGAATACAACAGTCACCATGCGCACTTTCCTCCTTTCGAGTAATGTCTCAAACAGTCTATGCTTTGATCGTTCCCAGGAAGACCAGTAGTAGTTTCCGATGAACATCTGGAGGCATTCTGTAATTTGTGGACTATCAGAGTGTTGATGAAACACAGAAATTGCATCGGGATTGAATACAACAGTCACCATGCGCACTTTCCTCCAGGGGAGTAATGTCTCAAACAGTCTACGCTTTGATCGTGTCCAGGAAGACCAGTAGTAGTTTCCGATGGACATCTGGTGGCAATCTGTAATCTGAGGACTTTCAGACTGTTGATGAAACACAGAAATTGCATCGGGATTGAACACAACAGTCACCATGCGCACTTTATTCCACGGGAGTAATGTCTCATAGAGTCTACGCTTTGATCGTTCCCTGGAAGACCAGTAATAGTTTCCGATGGACATCTGGTAGCATTCTGTAATCTGTGGACTATCAGAGTGTTGATGAGACACTGAAATTGCATCGGGATTGAATACAACAGTCAGCATGCGCACTTTCCGTCATGGGAGTAATGTCTCTAAGAGTCTACGCTTTGATCGTTCCCTGCAAGACCAGTAGTAGTTTCCGATGCACATCTGGAGGCTCTCTGTAATCTTTGGACTATCAGAGTGTTGATGAAACACAGAAATTGCATCAGGATTGAATACAACGGTCACCATGCGCACTTTCCTCCATGGGAGTAATGTCTCAAACAGTCTACGCTTTGATCGTCAATGGAAGACCAGTAGTAGTTTCCGATGCACATCTGAAGACATTCTGTAATCTGTGGACTATCAGACTCTTGATGAAACACAGAAATTGCTTCGGGATTGAATACAACAGTCACCATGCGCACTTTTCTGCATTTTGAGTAATTTCTCAAAGAGTCTACGCTTTGATCGTGCTCTGGAAGACCAGTAGTAGTTTCCGATGCACATCTGGATGCATTCTGTAATCTGTGGACTATCAGAGTGTTGATGAAACACAGAATTTGCTTCGGGATTGAATACAACAGTCACCATGCGCACTTTCCTCCATGGGAGTAATGTCTCAAACAGTCCACGCTTTGATCGTTCCCAGGAAGACCAGTAGTAGTTTCGGATGCACATCTGGAGGCATTCTGTAATCTGTGGACTATCAGAGTGTTGAAGAAACACATAAATTGCATCGGGATTGAATACAACAGACACCATGCGCACTTACCTCCACGGCAATAGTGTCTCAAACATTCTACGCTTTGATAGTTCTGTGGAAGACCAGAAGTAGTGTCCGATGCACATCTGGAGGCATTCTGAAATCTGTGGACTAACTGAGTGTTGATGAAACACAGAAATTGCATCGGGATTGAATACAACAGTCACCATGCGCACTTTCCTCCATGGGAGTAATGTCTCAAACAGTCTACGCTTTGATTGTTCTCTGAAAGACCAGTCCTAGTTTCCGATGCACATCTGGAAGCATTCTGTTATCTGTGGACTATCAGAGTGTTGCTGAAACACAGAAATTGCATCGGGATTGAATACAACAGTCACCATGCGCACTTTGCTCCATGGGAGTAATTCTCAAACAGTCTACGCTTTGATCATTCCCTGGAAGACCAGTAGTAGTTTCCGATGCACATCTGGAGGCATTCTGTAATCTGTGGACTATCAGAGTGTTGATGAAACACAGAAATTGCATCGGGATTGAATACAACAGTCACCATGCGCACTTTCCTCCACGGGAGTATTGTCTCCAACAGTCTACGCTTTGATCGTTCCCTGGAAGACCAGTAGTAGTTTCCGATGGACATCTGGTGGCATTCTGTAATCTGTGGACTATCAGAGTGTTGATGAAACACAGAAATTGCGTCGGGATTGAATACAACAGTCACCATGCGCACTTTCCTCCTTTCGAGTAATGTCTCAAACAGTCTACGCTTTGATCGTTCCCAGGAAGACCAGTAGTAGTTTCCGATGCACATCTTTAGGCATTCTGTAATTTGTGGAGTATCAGAGTGTTGATGAAACAATGAAATTGCATCGGGATTGAATACAACAGTCACCATTCGCACTTTCCTCCACGGGAGTAATGTCTCAAACAGTCTACGCTTTGATCGTTTCCTGGAAGACCAATAGTAGGTTCCGATGGACATCTGGTGGCATTCTGTAATCTTTGGACTATCAGAGAGTTGATGAAACACAGAAATTGCGTCGTGATTGAAAACAACAGCCACCATGCGCACTTTCCTACATGGGGGTAATGTCTCAAACAGTCTACGTTTTGATCGTTCCCTGGAAGACCAGTACTAGTTTCCGATGCACATCTGGAGATATTCTGTAATCTGTGGACTATCAGACTGCTGATGAGACACAGAAATTGCATCGGAATTGAATACAACAGTAACCATGCGCACTTTTCTGCATTGGGAGTAATGTCTCAAACAGTCTACGCTTTGATCGTGCTCTGGAAGACCAGTAGTAGTTTCCGATGCACATCTGGAGGCATTCTGTAATCTGTGGACTATCAGAGTGTTGATGAAACACAGAAATGCATTGGGATTGAATACAACAGTCACCATGCACACTTTCCTCCATGGGAGTAATTCTCAAACAGTCTACGCTTTGATCATTCACTGGAAGACCAGTAGTAGTTTCCGTTGCACATCTGGAGGCATTCTGTAATCTGTGGACTATCAGAGTGTTGATGAAACACATAAATTGCATCGGGATTGAATACAACAGTCACCATGCGCACTTTCTTCCACGGGAGTAGTGTCTCAAACATACTACGATTTGGTCGTTCTCTGGAAGACCAGAAGTAGTTTCCGATGCACATCTGGAGGCATTCTGAAATCTGTGGACTAACTGAGTGTTGATGAAACACAGAAATTGCATCGGGATTGAATACAACGGTCACCATGGGCACTTTACTCCATGGGAGTAATGCCTCAAACAGTCTACGCTTTGATCGTTCCCTGGAAAATCAGTAATAGTTTGCGATGCACATCTGGAGATATTCGGTAATCTGTGGGCTATCAGACTTTTAATGAAACACAGAAATTGCGTCGGGATAGAAAACAACAGTCACCAAGCGCACTTCCCTGCGAGGGACTAATTCTCAAAGAGTCTACGTTTTGATCGTGGCCTGGAAGACCAGTAGTAGTTTCCGATGCACATCTGGAGGCATTCTGTAATCTGTGCACTATCAGAGTGTTGATGAAACACAGAAATTGCATCGGGATTGAATACAACAGTCACCATGCACACTTTCCTCCACGGGAGTAATGTCTCAAACAGTCTACGCTTTGATCGTTCCCTGGAAAACCAGTAACAGTGTGCGATGCACATCTGGAGATATTCGGTAATCTGTGGGCTATCAGACGTATAATGAAGCACAGAAATTGCGTCGGGATGGAAAACAACAGTCACCAAGCGCACTTCCCTGCGAGGGACTAATTCTCAAATAGTGTACGATTTGATCGTGGCCTGGAAGACCAGTAGTAGTTTCCGATGAACAACTGGAGGAATTCTGTAATCTGTGGAGTATCAGAGTGTTGATGAAACACAGAAATTGCATCGGGATTGAATACAACAGTTACCATGCGCACTTTCCTCCATGGGAGTAATTCTCAAACTTTCTACGCTTTGATCGTTCCCTGGAAGACCAGTAGTAGTTTCCGATGCACATCTGGAGGCATTCTGCAATCTGTGGAGTATCAGAGTGTTGATGTAACACAGAAATTGCATCGGGATTGAATACAACAGTCAACATGCGCACCTTCCTCCATGGGAGTAATGTCTCAAAGAGTTTACGATTTGATCGTTCCCTGGAAGACCAGTAGTAGTTTCCGATGCACATATGGAGGCATTCTATAATCTGTGGAGTGTCAGAGTGTTGATGAAACACAGAAATTGCATCGGGATTGAATACAACAGTCACCATGCGCACCTTCCTCCATGGGAGTAATGTGTGCAAGAGTTTACGTTTTGATCGTTCCCTGGAAGACCAGTAGTAATTTCCGATGGACGTCTGGAGGCATTCTGTAATCTGTGACTATCAGAGTGTTGATGAAACACAGAAATTGCATCGGGATTGAATACAACAGCCACCATGCGCACTTTCCTCCATGGGAGTAGTGTCTCAAACAGTCTACGCCTTGATCGTTCCTTGGAAGACCAGAAGTAGTTTCCAATGCACATCTGGAGTCATTCTGAAATCTGTGGACTAACTGAGTGCTGATGAAACACAGACATTGCATCGCGACTGAATACAACAGTCACCATGCGCACTTTCCTCCTTTCGAGTAATGTCTCAAACAGTCTACGCTTTGATCGTTCCCAGGAAGACCAGTAGTAGTTTCCGATGAACATCTGGAGGCATTCTGTAATCTATGGACTATCAGAGTGTTGATGCAACACAGAAATTGCATCGGGATTGAATACAACAGTCACCATGCCCACTTTCCTCCACGGGAGTAATGTCTCAAACAGTGTACGCTTTGATCGTTCCCTGGAAGACCATTAGTAGCTTCCGATGGACATCTGGTGGCATTCTGTAATCTGTGGACTATCGGAGAGTTGATGAAACACAGAAATTGCGTCAAGATTGAAAACAACAGCCACCATGCGCACTTTCCTCCATGGGAGTAATGTCTCAAACAGTCTACGTTTTGATCGTTCCCTGGAAGACCAGTAATAGTTTCCGATGCACATCTGGAGATATTCTGTAATCTGTGGACTATCAGACTGTTGATGAGACACAGAAATAGCATCGGGATTGAATACAACAGTCACCATGCGCACTTTTCTGCATTGGGAGTAATGTCTCAAACACTCTACGCTTTGATCGTGCTCTGGAAGACCAGTAATAGTTTCCGATGCACATCTGGAGGCATTCTGTAATCTGTGGAATATCAGAGTGTTGATGAAACACAGAATTTGCTTTGGGATTGAATACAAAAGTCACCATGCGCACTTTCCTCCATGGGAGTAATTCTCAAACAGTCTACGCTTTGATCATTCCCTGTAAGACCAGTAGTAGTTTCCGATGCACATGTGGAGGCATTCTGTAATCTGTGGACTATCAGAGTGTTGATGAAACACATAAATTGCATCGGGATTGAATACAACAGTCACCATGCGCACTTTCCTCCACGGGAGTAGTGTCTCAAACACTCTACGCTTTGATCGTTCACTGGAAGACCAGTAGTACTTTCCGATGCACATATGGAGGCATTCTATAATCTGTGGAATATCAGAGTGTTGATGAAACACAGAAATTCCATCGGGATTGAATACAACAGTCGCCATGCGCACCTTCCTCCATGGGAGTAATGTGTCCAAGAGTTTACGCTTTGATCGTTCCTTTGAAGACCAGTAGCAATTTCCGATGGACATCTGGATGCATTCTGTAATCTGTGACTATCAGAGTGTTGATGAAAAACAGATATTGCATCGGGATTGAATACAACAGTCACCATGCGCACTTTCCTCCTTTCGAGTATTGTCTCAAACAGTCTACGCTTTGATCGTTCCCTGGAAGACCAGTATTAGTTTCCGATGAACATCTGGAGGCATTCTGTTATCTGTGGACTATCAGAGTGTTGATGAAACACAGAAATTGCATCGGGATTGAACACAACAGTCACCATGCGCACTTTCCTCCACACGAGTAATGTCTCATAGAGTCTACGCTTTGATCGTTCCCTGGAAGACCAGTAATAGTTTCCGATGGACATCTGGTGGCATTCTGTTATCTGTGGACTATCGCAGTGTTGATGAAACACAGAACTTGCATCGGGATTGAATACAACAGTCAGCATGCGCACTTTCCTCCATGGGAGTAATGTCTCCAACAGTCTACGCTTTGATCTTTCCCTGCAAGACCAGTAGTAGATTCCGATGCACATCTGGAGGCTTTCTGTAATCTGTGGACTATCAGAGTGTTGATGAAACACAGAAATAGCATCGGGATTGAATACAACAGGCACCATGCGCACTTTCCTCCATGGGAGTAATGTCTCAAACAGTTTACGCTTTGATCGTCCCTGGAAGACCAGTAGTAGTTTCCGATGCACATCTGGAGGCATTCTGTTATCTGTGGACTATCAGAGTGTTGCTGAAACACAGAAATTGCATCGGCATTGAATACAACAGTCACCATGCGCACTTTCCTTCATGGGAGTAATTCTCAAACAGTCTACGCTTTGATCATTCCCTGGAAGACCAGTAGTAGTTTCCGATGCACATCTGGAGGCATTCTGTAATCTGTGGACTATCAGAGTGTTGATGAAACACATAAATTGCATCGGGATTGAATACAACAGTCACCATGCGCACCTTCCTCCATGGGAGTAATGTTTTAAACAGTCTACGATTTGATCGTTCCCTGGAAGACCAGTAGTAGTTTCCGATGCACATCTGGAAACATTCTGTAATCTATTTACTATCACACTGTTGATAAAACACAGAAATTGCCACGGGATTGAATACAACAGTCACCATGCGCAGTTCCCTCCATGATAGTAATGTCTCTAACAGTCTACGCTTTGATCGTTCCCTGGAAGACCAGTCGTAGTTTCCGATGCACATCTGGAGGCATTCAGTAACCTGTGGACTATCAGAGTGTTGATGAAACACAGGAATTGCATCGGGATTGAATACAACAGTCACCATGCGCACTTTCCTCCATGGGAGTAATGTCTGAAACAGGCTACACTTTGATCTTCCCTAAAAAACCAGAAGTAGTTTCCGATGCACATCTGGAGGCATTCTATAATCTGTTTACTCTCTGAGTGTTGATGAAACACAGAAATTGCATCGGGATTAAATACAACAGTCACCATGCGCACTTTCCTCCATGGGAGTAATGTCACAAACAGTCTACGATATGATCGTTCCCTGGAAGACCAGTAGTAGTTTCCGATGCACATCTGGAGGCATTCTGTAATCTGTGGACTATCACAGTGTTGATGAAACACAGAAATTGCATCGGGACTGAATACAACAATCACCATGCGCACTTTCCTCCATGGGAGTAAGGTCTCAAACAGTCTACGCTTTGACCGTTCCCTGGAAGACCAGTAGTAGTTTCCGATGCACATATGGAGGCATTCTGTATTCGGTGGACTATCAGAGTGTTGATGAAACACAGAAATTGCATCGGGATTGAATACAGTAGTCACCATGCGCACCTTCCTCCATGGGGGTAATGTCTCAAACTGTCTACGCTTTGATCGTTAACTGGAAGACCAGTAGTAGTTTCCGATGCACATCTGGAGGCATTCTGTAATCTGTGGAATATCAGAGTGTTGATGAAACATAGAATTTGCATTGGGATTGAATACAAAAGTCACCATGCGCACTTTCCTCCATGGGAGTAATTCTCAAACAGTCTACGCTTTGATCACTCCCTGTAAGACCAGTAGTAGTTTCCGATGCACATGTGGAGGCATTCTGTAATCTGTGGACTATCAGAGTGTTGATAAAACACATAAATTGCATGGGGATTGAATACAACAGTCACCATGCGCACTTTCCTCCACGGGAGTAGTGTCTCAAACACTCTACGCTTAGATCGTTCACTGGAAGACCAGTAGTAGTTTCCGATGCACATATGGAGGCATTCTATAATCTGTGGAATATCAGAGTGTTGATGAAACACAGAAATTCCATCGGGATTGAATACAACAGTCGCCATGCGCACCTTCCTCCATGGGAGTAATGTGTCCAAGAGTTTACGCTTTGATCGTTCCTTTGAAAACCAGTAGCAATTTCCGATGGACATCTGGAGGCATTCTGTAATCTGTGACTATCAGAGTGTTGATGAAAAACAGAAATTGCATGGGGATTGAATACAACAGTCACCATGCGCACTTCCCTCCTTTCGAGTAATGTCTCAAACAGTCGACGCTTTGATCGTTCCCAGGAATACCAATAGTAGTTTCCGATGAACATCTGGTGGCATTCTGTAATCTGAGGACTACGAGAGTGTTGATGAAACACAGAAATTGCATCGGGATTGAACACAACAGTCACCTTGCGCACTTTCCTCCACACGAGTAGTGTCTCATAGAGTCTACGCTTTGATCGTTCCCTGGAAGACCAGTAATAGTTTCCGATGGACATCTGGTGGCATTCTGTTATCTGTGGACTATCAGAGTGTTGATGAAACACAGAACTTGAATCGGGATTGAATACAACAGTCAGCATGCGCACCTTCCTCCAGTGGAGTAATGTTTCAAACAGTCTACGCTCTGATCGTTCCCTGGAAGACCAGTAGTAGTTTCCGATGCACATCTAGAAGCATTCTGTTATCTGTGGACTATAAGAGTGTTCATGAAACACAGAAACTGCATCGGGATTGAATACAGTAGTCACCATGCGCACTTTCCTCCATGGGGGTAATGTCTCAAACTGTCTACGCTTTGATCGTTCCCTGGAAGACCAGTAGTAGTTTCCGATGCACATCTGGAGGCATTCTGTAATCTGTGGAGTATCAGAGTGTTGATGAATCACAGAAATTGCATCGGGATTGAATACAACAATCACCATCCGCACTTTCTTCCATGGGAGTAATGTCTGAAACAGTCTACGCTTTGATCGTTCCCTGGAAGACCAGAAGTAGCTTCCGATGCACATCTGGAGGCATTCTAATATCTGTTTACTATCTGAGTGTTGATGAAACACAGAAATTGCATCGGGATTGAATACAACAGTCACCATGCGCACTTTCCTCCATGGGAGTAATGTCTCAAACAGTCTACGATTTGATCGTTCCCTGGAAGAGCAGTAGTAGTTTCCGATGCACATCTGGAAACATTCTGTAATCTATTTACTATCACACTGTTGATAAAACACAGAAATTGCCTCGGGATTGAATACAACAGTCACCATGCGCAGTTTCCTCCATGATAGTAATGTCTCTAACAGTCTACGCTTTGATCGTTCCCTGGAAGACCAGTCGTAGTTTCCGATGCACATCTGGAGGCATTCAGTAACCTGTGGACTATCAGAGTGTTGATGAAACACAGGAATTGCATCGGGATTGAATACAACAGTCACCATGCGCACTTTCCTCCATGGGAGTAAGGTCTCAAACAGTCTACGCTTTGATCGGTCCCTGGAAGACCAGTAGTAGTTTCCGATGCACATCTGGAGGCATTCTGTAATCTGTGGAGTATCAGAGTGTTGATGAAACACAGAAATTGCATCGGGATTGAATACAACAGTCACCATGCGCACTTTCCTCCATGGGAGTAATGTCTCAAACAGTTTACGCTATGGTCGTTCCCTGGAAGACCAGTAGTAATTTCTGATGGACATCTGGAGGCATTCTGTAATCTGTGACTATCAGAGTGTTGATGAAACACAGAAATTGCATCGGGATTGAATACAACAGTCACCGTGCGCACCTTCCTCCATGGGAGTAATGTCTCTAACTGTCTACGCTTTGATCGTTCCCTGTAAGATCAGTAGTAGTTTCCGATGCACATCTGGAGGCATCCTGTAATCTGTGGAGTATCAGAGTGTTGAAGAAACACAGAAATTGCATCGGGATTGAATACAACAATCACCATCCGCACTTTCCTCCATGGGAGTAATGTCTGAAACAGGCTACACTTTGATCGTTCCCTAAAAAACCAGAAGTAGTTTCCGATGCACATCTGGAGGCATTCTATAATCTGTTTACTCTCTGAGTGTTGATGAAACACAGAAATTGCATCGGGATCAAATACAACAGTCACCATGCGCACTTTCCTCCATGGGAGTAATGTCACAAACAGTCTACGATATGATCGTTCCCTGGAAGACCAGTAGTAGTTTCCGATGCACATCTGGAGGCATTCTGTAATCTGTGGACTATCAGAGTGTTGATGAAACACAGAAATTGCATCGGGACTGAATACAACAGTTACCATGCGCACCTTCCTCCATGGGTGTAGTTTCTCTAACAGTCTACGCTTTGATCGTTCCCTGGAAGACCAGTAGTAGTTTATGATGCACATCTGGAGGCATTCTGAAATCTGTGGATTATTAGAGTGTTGATGAAACACAGAAATTGCATCGGGATTGAATACAACAATCACCATGCGCACTTTCCTCCATGGGAGTAAGGTCTCAAACAGTCTACGCTTTGACCGTTCCCTGGAAGACCAGTAGTAGTTTCCGATGCACATCTGGAGGCATTCTGTTATCTGTGGACTATCAGAGTGTTGCTGAAACACAGAAATTGCATCGGGATTGAATACAACAGTCACCATGCGCACTTTCCTTCATGGGAGTAATTCTCAAACAGTCTACGCTTTGATCATTCCCTGGAAGACCAGTAGTAGTTTCCGATGCACATCTGGAGGCATTCTGTAATCTGTGGAGTATCAGAGTGTTGATGAAACACAGAAATTGCATCGGGATTGAATACAACAATCACCATCCGCACTTCCCTCCATGGGAGTGATGTCTGAAACAGTGTACGCTTTGATTGTTCCCTGGAAGACCAGAAGTAGTTTCCGATGCACATCTGGAGGCATTCTATTATCTCTTTACTATCTGAGTGTTGATGAAACACAGAAATTGCATCGGGATTGAATACAACAGTCACCAAGCGCACTTTCCTCCATGGGAGTAATGTCTCAAACAGTCTACGATTTGATCGTTCCCTGGAAGACCAGTAGTAGTTTCCGAAGCACATCTGCAGGCATTCTGTAATCTGTGGACTATCAGACTGTTGATGAATCACAGAAATTGCATCGGGATTGAATACAACAGTCACCATGAGCACTTTCCTCAATGGGAGTGATGTCTCAAACAGTCTACGCTTTGATCGTTCCCTGGAAGACCAGTAGTATTTTCCGATGCACATCTGGAGGCATTCTGTAATCTGTGGACTATCAGAGTTTTGATGAAACGCATAAATTGCATCGGGATTGAATACAACAGTCACCATAAGCAATTTCCTCCACGGGAGTAGTGTCTCAAACATTCTACGCTTTGATAGTTCTCTGGAAGACCACAAGTAGTTTCCGATGCACATCTGGAGGCATTCTGAAATCTGTGGACTAACTGAGTGTTGATGAAACACAGGAATTGCATCGGGATTGAATACAACAGTCACCATGCGCACTTTTCTCTATGGGAGTAAGGTCTCAAACAGTCTACGCTTTGATCGGTCCCTGGAAGACCAGTAGTAGTTTCCGATGCACATCTGGAGGCATTCTGTAATCTGTGGAGTAGCAGAGTGTTGACGAAACACAGAAATTGCATCGGGATTGAATACAACAGTCACCATGCGCACTTTCCTCCATGGGAGTAATGTCTCAAACAGTTTACGCTTTGGTCGTTCCCTGGAATACCAGAAGTAGTTTCCGATGCACATCTGGAGGCATTCTGAAATCTGAGGACTAACCGAGTGTTGATGAAACACAGAAATTGCATCGGGATTGAATACAACAGTCACCATGCGCACCTTCCACCAGGGGAGTAATGTTTCAAACAGTCTACGCTCTGATCGTTCCCTGGAAGACCAGTAGTAGTTTCCGATGCACATCTAGAAGCATTCTGTCATCTGTGGACTATCAGAGTGTTGATGAAACACAGAAATTGCATCGGGATTGAATACAACAGTCACTTTGCGCACCTTCCTCCATGGGAGTAATGTCTCTAACTGTCTACGCTTTGATCGTTCCCTGGAAGACCAGTAGTAGTTTCCGATGCACATCTGGATCATCCTGTAATCTGTGGAGTATCAGAGTGTTGAAGAAACACAGAAATTGCATCGGGATTGAATACAACAATCACCATCCGCACTTTCCTCCATGGGAGTAATGTCTGAAACTGGCTACGCTTTGATCGTTCCCTAAAAAACCAGAAGTAGTTTCCGATGCACATCTGGAGGCATTCTATAATCTGTTTACTATCTGAGTGTTGATGAAACACAGAAATTGAATCGGGATTGAATACAACAGTCACCATGCGCAGTTTCCTCCATGATAGTAATGTCTCTAACAGTCTACGCTTTGATCGTTCCCTGGAAGACCAGTCGTAGTTTCCGATGCACGTCTGGAGGCATTCAGTAACCTGTGGACTATCAGAGTGTTGATGAAACACAGGAATTGCATCGGGATTGAATACAACAGTCACCATGCGCACTTTCCTCCATGGGAGTAAGGTCCCAAACAGTCTACGCTTTGATCGGTCCCTGGAAGACCAGTAGTAGTTTCCGATGCACATCTGGAGGCATTCTGTAATCTGTGGAGTATCAGAGTGTTGATGAAACACAGAAATTGCATCGGGATTGAATACAACAGTCACCATGCGCACTTTCCTCCTTGGGGGTAATGTCTCAAACAGTTTACGCTATGGTCGTTCCCTGGAAGACCAGTAGTAATTTCTGATGGACATCTGGAGGCATTCTGTAATCTGTGACTATCAGAGTGTTGATGAAACACAGAAATTGCATCGGGATTGAATACAACAGTCACCGTGCGCACCTTCCTCCATGGGAGTAATGTCTCTAACTGTCTACGCTTTGATCGTTCCAATAAGACCAGTAGTAGTTTCCGATGCACATCTGGAGGCATCCTGTAATCTGTGGAGCATCAGAGTGTTGAAGAAACACAGAGATTGCATCGGGATTGAATACAACAATCACCATCCGCACTTTCCTCCATGGGGGTAATGTCTGAAACAGGCTACACTTTGATCGTTCCCTAAAAAACCAGACGTAGTTTCCGATGCACATCTGGAGGCATTCTATAATCTGTTTACTCTCTGAGTGTTGATGAAACACAGAAATTGCATCGGGATCAAATACAACAGTCACCATGCGCACTTTCCTCCATGGGAGTAATGTCACAAACAGTCTACGATATGATCGTTCCCTGGAAGACCAGTAGTAGTTTCCGATGCACATCTGGAGGCATTCTGTAATCTGTGGACTATCAGAGTGTTGATGAAACACAGAAATTGCATCGGGACTGAATACAACAGTTACCATGCGCACCTTCCTTCATGGGTGTAGTTTCTCTAACAGTCTACGCTTTGATTGTTCCCTGGAAGACCAGAAGTAGTTTCCGATGCACATCTGGAGGCATTCTATTATCTCTTTACTATCTGAGTGTTGATGAAACACAGAAATTGCATCGGGATTGAATACAACAGTCACCAAGCGCACTTTCCTCCATGGGAGTAATGTCTCAAACAGTCTACGATTTGATCGTTCCCTGGAAGACCAGTAGTAGTTTCCGAAGCACATCTGCAGGCATTCTGTAATCTGTGGACTATCAGACTGTTGATGAATCACAGAAATTGCATCGGGATTGAATACAACAGTCACCATGAGCACTTTCCTCAATGGGAGTGATGTCTCAAACAGTCTACGCTTTGATCGTTCCCTGGAAGACCAGTAGTAGTTTCCGATGCACATCTGGAGGCATTCTGTTATCTGTGGACTATCAGAGTGTTGCTGAAACACAGAAATTGCATCGGGATTGAATACAACAGTCACCATGCGCACTTTCCTTCATGGGAGTAATTCTCAAACAGTCTACGCTTTGATCATTCCCTGGAAGACCAGTAGTAGTTTCCGATGCACATCTGGAGGCATTCTGTAATCTGTGGACTATCAGAGTGTTGATGAAACGCATAAATTGCATCGGGATTGAATACAACAGTCACCATAAGCAATTTCCTCCACGGGAGTAGTGTCTCAAACATTCTACGATTTGATAGTTCTCTGGAAGACCAGAAGTAGTTTCCGATGCACATCTGGAGGCATTCTGAAATCTGTGGACTAACTGAGTGTTGATGAAACACAGGAATTGCATCGGGATTGAATACAACAGTCACCATGCGCACTTTCCTCTATGGGAGTAAGGTCTCAAACAGTCTACGCTTTGATCGGTCCCTGGAAGACCAGTAGTAGTTTCCGATGCACATCTGGAGGCATTCTGTAATCTGTGGAGTAGCAGAGTGTTGATGAAACACAGAAATTGCATCGGGATTGAATACAACAGTCACCATGCGCACTTTCCTCCATGGGAGTAATGTCTCAAACAGTTTACGCTTTGGTCGTTCCTTGGAAGACCAGAAGTAGTTTCCGATGCACATCTGGAGGCATTCTGAAATCTGAGGACTAACCGAGTGTTGATGAAACACAGAAATTGCATCGGGATTGAATACAACAGTCACCATGCGCACCTTCCTCCAGGGGAGTAATGTTTCAAACAGTCTACGCTCTGATCGTTCCCTGGAAGACCAGTAGTAGTTTCCGATGCACATCTAGAAGCATTCTGTCATCTGTGGACTATCAGAGTGTTGATGAAACACAGAAATTGCATCGGGATTGAATACAACAGTCACTTTGCGCACCTTCCTCCATGGGAGTAATGTCTCTAACTGTCTACGCTTTGATCGTTCCCTGGAAGACCAGTAGTAGTTTCCGATGCACATCTGGATCATCCTGTAATCTGTGGAGTATCAGAGTGTTGAAGAAACACAGAAATTGCATCGGGATTGAATACAACAATCACCATCCGCACTTTCCTCCATGGGAGTAATGTCTGAAACAGGCTACGCTTTGATCGTTCCCTAAAAAACCAGAAGTAGTTTCCGATGCACATCTGGAGGCATTCTATAATCTGTTTACTATCTGAGTGTTGATGAAACACAGAAATTGCATCGGGATTAAATACAACAGTCACCATGCGCACTTTCCTCCATGGGAGTAATGTCTCAAACAGTCTACGATTTGATCGTTCCCTGGAAGACCAGTAGTAGTTTCCGATGCACATCTGGAGGCATTCAGAAACCTGTGAACAATCAGAGTGTTGATGAAACACAGGAATTGCATCGGGATTGGTACAACAGTCACCATGCGCACTTTCCTCCATGGGAGTAAGGTCTCAAACAGTCTACGCTTTGATCGGTCCCTGGAAGACCAGTAGTAGTTTCCGATGCACATCTGGAGGCATTCTGTAATCTGTGGAGTATCAGAGTGTTGATGAAACACAGAAATTGCATCGGGATTGAATACAACAGTCACCATGCGCACTTTCCTCCATGGGAGTAATGTCTCAAACAGTTTACGCTTTGGTCGTTGCCTGGAAGACCAGTAGTAATTTCTGATTGACATCTGGAGGCATTCTGTAATCTGTGACTATCAGAGTGTTGATGAAACACAGAAATTGCATCGGGTTTGAATACAACAGTCACCATGCGCACCTTCCTCCATGGGAGTAATGTCTCTAACAGTTTATGCTTTGATCGTTCCCGGGAAGACAAGTATTAGTTTCCGATGCACATCTGGAGTCATTCTGAAATCTGTGGACTAACCGAGTGTTGATGAAACACAGAAATTGCATCGGGATTGGATACAACAGTCACCATGCGCACATTCCTCCTGGGGAGTAATGTTTCAGACAGTCTACGCTCTGATCGTTCCCTGGAAGACCAGTAGTAGTTTCCGATGCACATCTAGAAGCATTCTGTTATCTGTGGACTATAAGAGTGTTGATGAGACACAGAAACTGCATCGGGATTGAATACAACAGTCACCATGCGCACTTACCTCCATGGGAGTAATTCTCAAATATTCTACGCTTTCAACGTTCCCTGGAAGACCAGTAGTAGTTTCCGATGCACATCTGGAGGCATTCTGTAATCTGTGAACTATCAGAGTGTTGATGAAGCACAGAAATTGCATTGGGATTGAATACAACAGTCACCATGCGCAGCTTCCTCCATGGGAGTAATGTCTCTAACTGTCTACGCTTTGATCGTTCCCTGGAAGACCAGTAGTAGTTTCCGATGCACATCTGGAGGCATCCTGTAATCTGTGGAGTATCTGAGTGTTGAAGAAACACAGAAATTGCATCGGGATTGAATACAACAATCACCATCCACACTTTCCTCCATGGGAGTAATGTCTGAAACAGGCTACGCTTTGATCGTTCCCTAAAAAACCAGAAGTAGTTTCCGATTCACATCTGGAGGCATTCTATAATCTGTTTACTATCTGAGTGTTGAAGAAATACAGAAACTGCATCGGGATTAAATACAACAGTCACCATGCGCACTTTCCTCCATGGGAGTAATGTCTCAAACTGTGTACGATTTGATCGTTCCCTGGAAGACCAGTAGTAGTTTCCGATGCACATCTGGAGGCATTCTGAAATCTGTGGACTATCAGAGTGTTGATTAAACACAGAAATTGCATCGGGACTGAATACTACAGTTACCATGCGCACCTTCCTCCATGTCTGTAATTTCTCTAACAGTCTACGCTTTGATCGTTCCCTGGAAGACCAGTAGTAGTTTCTGATGCACATCTGGAGGCATTCTGAAATCTGTGGATTATCAGAGTGTTGATGAAACACAGAAATTGCATCGGGATTGAATACAACAATCACCATGCGCACTTTCATCCATGGGAGTAATGTCTCAAACTGTCTACGCTTTGATCGTTAACTGGAAGACCAGTAGTAGTTTCCGATGCACATCTGGAGGCATTCTGAAATCTGTGGACTAACTGAGTGTTGATGAAACACAGAAATTGCGTCGGGATTGAATACAACAGTCACCATGCGCACTTTCTTCTATGGGAGTAAGGTCTCAAACAGTTTACGATTTGATCGTTCCCTGGAAGACCAGTAGTAGTTTCCGAAGCACATCTGGAAGCATTCTGTAATCTGTAGACTATCACACTGTTGATAAAACACAGAAATTGCCTCGGGATTGAATACAACAGTCACCATGCGCAATTTTCCTCCATGAGAGTAATGTCTCTAACAGTCTACGCTTTGATCGTTCCCTGGAAGACCAGTCGTAGTTTCCGATGCACATCTGGAGGCATTCAGTAACCTGTGACTATCAGAGTGTTGATGAAACACAGGAATTGCATCGAGATTGAATACAACAGTCACCATGCGCACTTTCCTCCATGGGAGTAAGGTATCAAACAGTCTACGCTTTGATCGGTCCCTGGAAGACCAGTAGTAGTTTCCGATGCACATCTGGAGGCATTCTGTAATCTGTGGAGTATCAGAGTGTTGATGAAACACAGAAATTGCATCGGGATTGAATACAACAATCACCATCCGCACTTTCCTCCATGGGAGTAATATCTGAAACAGGCTACGCTTTGATCGTTCCCTAAAAAACCAGAAGTAGTTTCCGATGCACATCTGGAGGCATTCAGAAACCTGTGAACTATCAGAGTGTTGATGAAACACAGGAATTGCATCGGGATTGAATACAACAGTCACCATGCGCACTTTCCTCCATGGGAGTAAGGTCTCAAACAGTCTACGCTTTGATCGGTCCCTGGAAGACCAGTAGTAGTTTCCGATGCACATCTGGAGGCATTCTGTAATCTGTGGAGTATCAGAGTGTTGATGAAACACAGAAATTGCATCGGGATTGAATACAACAGTCACCATGCGCACTTTCCTCCATGGGAGTAATGTCTCAAACAGTTTACGCTTTGGTCGTTGCCTGGAAGACCAGTAGTAATTTCTGATTGACATCTGGAGGCATTCTGTAATCTGTGACTATCAGAGTGTTGATGAAACACAGAAATTGCATCGGGTTTGAATACAACAGTCACCATGCGCACCTTCCTCCATGGGAGTAATGTCTCTAACAGTTTATGCTTTGATCGTTCCCGGGAAGACAAGTATTAGTTTCCGATGCACATCTGGAGTCATTCTGAAATCTGTGGACTAACCGAGTGTTGATGAAACACAGAAATTGCATCGGGATTGGATACAACAGTCACCATGCGCACATTCCTCCAGGGGAGTAATGTTTCAGACAGTCTACGCTCTGATCGTTCCCTGGAAGACCAGTAGTAGTTTCCGATGCACATCTAGAAGCATTCTGTTATCTGTGGACTATAAGAGTGTTGATGAGACACAGAAACTGCATCGGGATTGAATACAACAGTCACCATGCGCACTTACCTCCATGGGAGTAATTCTCAAATATTCTACGCTTTCAACGTTCCCTGGAAGACCAGTAGTAGTTTCCGATGCACATCTGGAGGCATTCTGTAATCTGTGAACTATCAGAGTGTTGATGAAGCACAGAAATTGCATCGGGATTGAATACAACAGTCACCATGCGCAGCTTCCTCCATGGGAGTAATGTCTCTAACTGTCTACGCTTTGATCGTTCCCTGGAAGACCAGTAGTAGTTTCCGATGCACATCTGGAGGCATCCTGTAATCTGTGGAGTATCTGAGTGTTGAAGAAACACAGAAATTGCATCGGGATTGAATACAACAATCACCATCCACACTTTCCTCCATGGGAGTAATGTCTGAAACAGGCTACGCTTTGATCGTTCCCTAAAAAACCAGAAGTAGTTTGCGATTCACATCTGGAGGCATTCTATAATCTGTTTACTATCTGAGTGTTGAAGAAATACAGAAACTGCATCGGGATTAAATACAACAGTCACCATGCGCACTTTCCTCCATGGGAGTAATGTCTCAAATTGTGTACGATTTGATCGTTCCCTGGAAGACCAGTAGTAGTTTCCGATGCACATCTGGAGGCATTCTGTAATCTGTGGACTATCAGAGTGTTGATTAAACACAGAAATTGCATCGGGACTGAATACTACAGTTACCATGCGCACCTTCCTCCATGTCTGTAATTTCTCTAACAGTCTACGCTTTGATCGTTCCCTGGAAGACCAGTAGTAGTTTCTGATGCACATCTGGAGGCATTCTGAAATCTGTGGATTATCAGAGTGTTGATGAAACACAGAAATTGCATCGGGATTGAATACAACAATCACCATGCGCACTTTCATCCATGGGAGTAATGTCTCAAACTGTCTACGCTTTGATCGTTAACTGGAAGACCAGTAGTAGTTTCCGATGCACATCTGGAGGCATTCTGAAATCTGTGGACTAACTGAGTGTTGATGAAACACAGAAATTGCGTCGGGATTGAATACAACAGTCACCATGCGCACTTTCCTCTATGGGAGTAAGGTCTCAAACAGTTTACGATTTGATCGTTCCCTGGAAGACCAGTAGTAGTTTCCGAAGCACATCTGGAAGCATTCTGTAATCTGTAGACTATCACACTGTTGATAAAACACAGAAATTGCCTCGGGATTGAATACAACAGTCACCATGCGCAATTTTCCTCCATGAGAGTAATGTCTCTAACAGTCTACGCTTTGATCGTTCCCTGGAAGACCAGTCGTAGTTTCCGATGCACATCTGGAGGCATTCAGTAACCTGTGACTATCAGAGTGTTGATGAAACACAGGAATTGCATCGAGATTGAATACAACAGTCACCATGCGCACTTTCCTCCATGGGAGTAAGGTATCAAACAGTCTACGCTTTGATCGGTCCCTGGAAGACCAGTAGTAGTTTCCGATGCACATCTGGAGGCATTCTGTAATCTGTGGAGTATCAGAGTGTTGATGAAACACAGAAATTGCATCGGGATTGAATACAACAGTCACCATGCGCACTTACCCCCATGGGAGTAATGTCTCAAACAGTTTACGCTTTGGTCGTTCCCTGGAAGACCAGTAGTAATTTCTGATGGACATCTGGAGGCATTCTGTAATCTGTGACTATCAGAGTGTAGATGAAACACAGAAATTGCATCGGGTTTGAATACAACAGTCACCATGCGCACCTTCCTCCATGGGAGTAATGTCTCTAACAGTTTACGCTTTGATCGTTCCCGGGAAGACAAGTATTAGTGTCCGATGCACATCAGGAGGCATCCTGTAATCTGTGGAGTATCAGAGTGTTGAAGAAACACAGAAATTGCATCGGGATTGAATACAACAATCACAATCCGCACTTACCCCCAAGAGAGTAATGCCTGAAACAGGCTACGCTTTGATCGTTCCCTAAAAATCCAGAAGTAGTTTCCGATGCACATCTGGAGGCATTCTATAATCTGTTTACTATCTGGGTGTTGATGAAACACAGAAATTGCATCGGGATTAAATACAACAGTCACCATGCGCACTTTCCTCCATGGGAGTAATGTCTCAAACAGTCTACGATTTGATCGTTCCCTGGAAGACCAGAAGTAGTTTCCGATGCACGTCTGGAGGCATTCTGAAATCTGCGGATTATCAGAGTGTTGATGAAACACCGAAATTGCACCGGGATTGAATACAACAATCACCATGCGCACTTTCCTCCATGGGAGTAATGTCTCAAACAGTCTACGATTTGATCGTTCCCTGGAAGACCAGAAGTAGTTTCCGATGCACGTCTGGAGGCATTCTGAAATCCGTGGACTAACTGAGTGTTGATGAAACACAGAAATTGCATCGGGACTGAATACAACAGTTACCATGCGCACCTTCCTCCATGGGTGTAATTTCTCTAACAGTCTACGCTTTGATCGTTCCCTGGAAGACCAGTAGTAGTTTCTGATGCACATCTGGAGGCATTCTGAAATCTGTGGATTATCAGAGTGTTGATGAAACACCGAAATTGCATCGGGATTGAATACAACAATCACCATGCGCACTTTCCTCCATGGGAGTAAGGTCTCAAACAGTCTACGCTTTGACCGTTTCCTGGAAGACCAGTAGTAGTTTCCAATGCACATATGGAGGCATTCTGTATTCGGTGGACTATCAGAGTGTTGATGAAGCACAGAATTTGCATCGGGATTGAATAAAACAGTCACCAAGCGCACTTTCCTCCATGGGAGTAATGTCTCAAACAGTCTACGATTTGATCGTTCCCTGGAAGACCAGTAGTAGTTTCCGATGCACATCTGGAGGCATTCTGTAATCTGTGGACTATCACACTGTTGATGGAACACAGAAATTGTATCGGGATTGAATACAACAGTCACCATGCGCAGTTTCCTCCATGAGAGTAATGTCTCTAACAGTCTACGCTTTGATCGTTCCCTGGAAGACCAGTCGTAGTTTCCGATGCACATCTGGAGGCATTCAGTAACCTGTGGACTATCAGAGTGTTGATGAAACACAGGAATTGCATCGGGATTGAATACAACAGTCACCATGCGCACTTTCCTCCATGGGAGTAAGGTCTCAAACAATCTACGCTTTGATCGTTCCCTGGAAGACCAGTAGTAGTTTACGATGCACATCTGGAGGCATTCTGTAATCTGTGGAGTATCAGAGTGTTGATGAAACACAGAAATTGCATCGGGATTGAACACAACAGTCACCATGCGCACATTCCTCCATGGGAGTAATGTCTCAAACAGTTTACGCTTTGGTCGTTCCTTGGAAGACCAGTAGAAATTTCCGATGGACGTATGGAGGCATTCTGTAATCTGTGGACTATCAGAGTGTTGATGAAACACAAAAATTTCATCGGGATTGAATACAACAGCCACCATGCGCACCTTCCTCCATGGGAGTAATGTCTCTAACAGTTTACGCTTTGATCGTTCCCTGGAAGACCAGTCGTAGTTTCCGATGCACATCTGGAGCCATTCAGTAACCTGTGGACTATCAGAGTGTTGATGAAACACAGGAATTGCATCGGGATTGAATACAACAGTCACCATGCGCACTTTCCTCCATGGGAGTAAGGTCTCAAACAGTCTACGCTTTGATCGTTCCCTGGAAGACCAGTAATAATTTCCGATGGACATCTGGAGGCATTCTGTAATCTGTGACTATCAGAGTGTTGATGAAACACAAAAATTTCATCGGGATTGAATACAACAGTCACCATGCGCAGTTTCCTCCATGAGAGTAATGTCTCTAACAGTCTACGCTTTGATCTTTCCCTGGAAGACTAGTCGTAGTTTCCGATGCACATCTGGAGGCATTCTGTAATCTGTGGACTATCATAGTGTGATGAAACACAGAAATTGCATAGGGATTGAATACAACAGTCACCATGCACACTTTCCTCCATGGGAGTAAGGTCTCAAACAGTCTACGCTTTGATCGTTCCCTGGAAGACCAGTAGTAGTATCCGATGCACATCTGGAGGCATTCTGTAATCTGTGGAGTAGCAGAGTGTTGATGAAACACAGATATTGCATCGGGATTTAATACAATAGTCACCGCGTGCACTTTCCTCCACGGGAGTAATGTCTCAAAGAGTTTACGCTTTGATCGTACTCTGGAATACCAGTAGTAGTTTCCGATGCACATATGGAGGCATTCTGTAATCTGTGGAGTGTCAGAGTGTTGATGAAACACAGAAATAGCATCGGGATTGAATACAACAGTCACCATTCGCACCTTCCTCCATGGGAGTAATGTCTCCAAGAGTTTACTCTTTGATCTTTCCCTGGAAGACCAGTAGTAATTTCCGATGGTCATCTGGAGTCATTCTGTAATCTGTGACTATCAGCGTGTTGATGAACACAGAAATGGCATCGGGATTGAATACAACAGTCACCATGCGCACCTTCCTCCATGGGAGTAATGTCTCTAACAGTCTACGCTTTGATCGTTCCCTGGAAGACCAGTAGTAGTTTCCGATGCACATCTGGAGGCATTCTGTAATCTGTGGACTATCAGAGTGTTGATGAAACACAGAAATTGCATCGGGAGTGAATACAACAATCACCATGCGCACTTTCATCCGTGGGAGTAATGTCTCAAACTGTCTACGCTTTGATCGTTAACTGGAAGACCAGTAGTAGTTTCCGATGCACATCTGGAGGCATTCTGAAATCTGTGGACTAACTGAGTGTTGATGAAACACAGAAATTGCGTCGGGATTGAATACAACAGTCACCATGCGCACTTTCCTCCATGGGAGTAATGTCTCAAACAGTTTACGATTTCATCGTTCCCTGGAAGACCAGTAGTAGTTTCCGAAGCACATCTGGAAGCATTCTGTAATCTGTAGACTATCACACTGTTGATAAAACACAGAAATTGCCTCGGGATTGAATACAACAGTCACCATGCGCAATTTTCCTCCATGAGAGTAATGTCTCTAACAGTCTACGCTTTGATCGTTCCCTGGAAGACCAGTCGTAGTTTCCGATGCACATCTGGAGGCATTCAGTAACCTGTGACTATCAGAGTGTTGATGAAACACAGGAATTGCATCGGGATTGAATACAACAGTCACCATGCGCACTTTCCTCCATGGGAGTAAGGTATCAAACAGTCTACGCTTTGATCGGTCCCTGGAAGACCAGTAGTAGTTTCCGATGCACATCTGGAGGCACTCTGTAATCTGTGGAGTATCAGAGTGTTGATGAAACACAGAAATTGCATCGGGATTGAATACAACAGTCACCATGCGCACTTACCCCCATGGGAGTAATGTCTCAAACAGTTTACGCTTTGGTCGTTCCCTGGATGACCAGTAGTAATTTCTGATGGACATCTGGAGGCATTCTGTAATCTGTGACTATCAGAGTGTTGATGAAACACAGATATTGCATCGGGTTTGAATACAACAGTCACCATGCGCACCTTCCTCCATGGGAGTAATGTCTCTAACAGTTTACGCTTTGATCGTTCCCGGGAAGACAAGTATTAGTGTCCGATGCACATCTGGAGTCATTCTGAAATCTGTGGACTAACCGAGTGTTGATGAAACACAGAAATTGCGTCGGGATTGAATACAACAGTCACCATGCGCACATTCCTCCAGGGGAGTAATGTTTCAAACAGTCTACGCTCTGATCGTTCCCTGGAAGACCAGTAGTAGTTTCCGATGCACATCTAGAAGCATTCTGTTATCTGTGGACTATAAGAATGTTGATGAAACACAGAAACTGCATCGGGATTGAATACAACAGTCACCATGCGCACTTACCTCCATGGGAGTAATTCTCAAACATTCTACGCTTTCATCGTTCCCTGGAAGACCAGTAGTAGTTTCCGATGCACATCTGGATTCATTCTGTAATCTGTGGACTATCAGAGTGTTGATGAAACACAGAAATTGCAACGGGATTGAATACAACAGTCACCATGCGTACCTTCCTCCATGGGAGCAATGTCTCTAACTGTCTACGCTTTGATCGTTCCCTGGAAGACCAGTAGTAGTTTCCGATGCACATCAGGAGGCATCCTGTAATCTGTGGAGTATCAGAGTGTTGAAGAAACACAGAAATTGCATCGGGATTGAATACAACAATCACCATCCGCACTTACCCCCATGGGAGTAATGCCTGAAACAGGCTACGCTTTGATCGTTCCCTAAAAATCCAGAAGTAGTTTCCGATGCACATCTGGAGGCATTCTATAGTCTGTTTACTATCTGAGTGTTGATGAAACACAGAAATTGCATCGGGATTAAATACAGCAGTCACCATGCGCACTTTCCTCCATGGGAGTAATGTCTCAAACAGTCTACGATTTGATCGTTCCCTGGAAGACCAGAAGTAGTCTCCGATGCACATCTGGAGGCATTCTGTAATCTGTGGACTATCAGAGTGTTGATGAAACACAGAAATTGCAACGGGACTGAATACAACAGTTACCATGCGCACCTTCCTCCATGGGTGTAATTTCTCTAACAGTCTACGCTTTGATCGTTCCCTGGAAGACCAGTAGTAGTTTCTGATGCACATCTGGAGGCATTCTGAAATCTGTGGATTATCAGAGTGTTGATGAAACACCGAAATTGCATCGGGATTGAATACAACAATCACCATGCGCACTTTCCTCCATGGGAGTAAGGTCTCAAACAGTCTACGCTTTGACCGTTTCCTGGAAGACCAGTAGTAGTTTCCGATGCACATATGGAGGCATTCTGTATTCGGTGGACTATCAGAGTGTTGATGAAGCACAGAATTTGCATCGGGATTGAATAAAACAGTCACCAAGCGCACTTTCCTCCATGGGAGTAATGTCTCAAACAGTCTACGATTTTATCGTTCCCTGGAAGACCAGTAGTAGTTTCCGATGCACATCTGGAGGCATTCTGTAATCTGTGGACTATCACACTGTTGATGGAACACAGAAATTGTATCGGGATTGAATACAACAGTCACCATGCGCAGTTTCCTCCATGAGAGTAATGTCTCTAACAGTCTACGCTTTGATCGTTCCCTGGAAGACCAGTCGTAGTTTCCGATGCACATCTGGAGGCATTCAGTAACCCGTGGACTATCAGAGTGTTGATGAAACACAGGAATTGCATCGGGATTGAATACAACAGTCACCATGCGCACTTTCCCCCATGGGAGTAAGGTCTCAAACAGTCTACGCTTTGATCGTTCCCTGGAAGACCAGTTGTAGTTTACGATGCACATCTGGAGGCATTCTGTAATCTGTGGAGTATCAGAGTGTTGATGAAACACAGAAATTGCATCGGGATTGAACACAACAGTCACCATGCGCACATTCCTCCATGGGTGTAATGTCTCAAACAGTTTACGCTTTGGTCGTTCCTTGGAAGACCAGTAGAAATTTCCGATGGACGTATGGAGGCATTCTGTAATCTGTGGACTATCAGAGTGTTGATGAAACACAAAAATTTCATCGTGATTGAATACAACAGTCACCATGCGCACCTTCCTCCATGGGAGTAATGTCTCTAACAGTTTACGCTTTGATCGTTCCCTGGAAGACCAGTCGTAGTTTCCGATGCACATCTGGAGCCATTCAGTAACCTGTGGACTATCAGAGTGTTGATGAAACACAGGAATTGCATCGGGATTGAATACAACAGTCACCATGCGCACTTTCCTCCATGGGAGTAAGGTCTCAAACAGTCTACGCTTTGATCGTTCCCTGGAAGACCAGTAGTAATTTCCGACGGACATCTGGAGGCATTCTGTAATCTGTGACTATCAGAGTGTTGATGAAACACAAAAATTTCATCGGGATTGAATACAACAGTCACCATGCGCAGTTTCCTCCATGAAAGTAATGTCTCTAACAGTCTACGCTTTGATCTTTCCCTGGAAGACTAGTCGTAGTTTCCGATGCACATCTGGAGGCATTCTGTAATCTGTGGACTATCAGAGTGTGATGAAACACAGAAATTGCATAGGGATTGAATACAACAGTCACCATGCACACTTTCCTCCATGGGAGTAAGGTCTCAAACAGTCTACGCTTTGATCGTTCCCTGGAAGACCAGTAGTAGTATCCGATGCACATCGGGAGGCATTCTGTAATCTGTGGAGTAGCAGAGTGTTGATGAAACACAGATATTGCATCGGGATTTAATACAATAGTCACCGCGTGCACTTTCCTCCACGGGAGTAATGTCTCAAAGAGTTTACGCTTTGATCGTACTCTGGAATACCAGTAGTAGTTTCCGATGCACATATGGAGGCATTCTGTAATCTGTGGAGTGTCAGAGTGTTGATGAAACACAGAAATAGCATCGGGATTGAATACAACAGTCACCATTCGCACCTTCCTCCATGGGAGTAATGTCTCCAAGAGTTTACTCTTTGATCTTTCCCTGGAAGACCAGTAGTAATTTCCGATGGACATCTGGAGGCATTCTGTAATCTGTGATTATCAGCGTGTTGATGAACACAGAAATGGCATCGGGATTGAATACAACAGTCACCATGCGCACCTTCCTCCATGGGAGTAATGTCTCTAACAGTCTACGCTTTGATCGTTCCCTGGAAGACCAGTAGTAGTTTCCGATGCACATCTGGAGGCATTCTGTAATCTGTGGACTATCAGAGTGTTGATGAAACACAGAAATTGCATCGGGAGTGAATACAACAGTCACCATGCGCACTTTCCTCCATGGGTATAAGGTCTCAAAGAGTCTACGCTTTGATCGTTCCCTGGAAGACCAGTAGTAGTTTCCAATGAACATCTGGAGGCATTCTGTAATCTGTGGAGTATCAGAGTGTTGATGAAACACAGAAATTGCATCGGGATTGAATAAAAAAGTCACCATACGCACTTTCCTGCATTGGGATTAATGTCTCAAACAGTCTACGCTTTGATCGTTCCCTGGAAGAGATGTGTTAGTTTCCGATGCACATCTGGAGGCATTCTGTAATCTGTTGACTATCAGAGTGTTGATGAAGCACAGAAATTTCATCGGGATTACATACAAAAGTCACCATGCGCAGTTTCCTCCATGGGAGTAATGTCTCAAACAGTCTACGCTGTGATCATTCCCTGGAAGACCAGTAGTAGTTTCCGATGCACATCTGGAGTCATTCTGTAATCTGTGGACTATCAGACTGTTGATGAAACACAGAAATTGCATCGGGATTGAATACAACAGTCAGCATGCGCACTTTCCTCCATTGGAGTTAAGTCTCAATCAGTCTACGCATTGATCGTTCCCTGGAAGACCAGTAGTAGTTTGCGTTGCACATCTGGAGGCATTCTGTAATCTGTAGAGTATCAGAGTGTTGATGAAACACAGAAATTGCATCGGGATTGAATACAACAGTCACCATGCGCACTTTCCTCCATGGGAGTAATGTCTCAAAGAGTTTACGCTTTGATCGTTCCTGGAATACCAGTAGTAGTTTCTGATGCTCATCTGGAGGCATTCTGTAATGTGTGGACTATCAGAGTGTTGATGAAACATAGAAATTGCACCGGGATTGAATACAACAGTCATCATGCGCACTTTCCTCAATGGGAGCAATGTCTCAAACAGTCTACGCTTTGATCGTTCCCTGGAAGACCAGTAGTAGTTTCCGATGCACATGTAGAAGCACTCTGTATTCTGTGGACTATGAGAGTGTTGATGAAACACAGAAATTGCATCGGGATTGAATACAACAGTCACCATGCGCACATTCCTCCAGGGGAGTAATGTTTCAAACATTCTACGATTTGATCGTTTACTGGAAGACCAGTAGTAGTTTCCGATGCACATCTGGAGGCATTCTGTAATCTGTGTACTATCAGTGTGTTGATGAAACACAGAAATTGCATCGGGACTGAATACAACAGTCACCATGCGCAACTTCCTCCATGGGAGTAATGTCTCTAACAGTCTACGCTTTGATCGTTCCCTGGAAGACCAGTAGTAGTTTCCGATGCACATCTGGAGGCATTCTATAATCTGTTTACTATCTGAGTTTTGATGAAACACAGAAATTGCATCGGGATTGAATACAACAGTCACCATGCGCACTTTCCTCCACGGGAGGAATGTTTCAAACAGTCTACGCAGTGATCCTTCCCTGGAAGACCAGTAGTAGTTTCCGATGCACATCTGGAGGCATTCTGAAATCTGTGGACTAACTGAGTTTTAATGAATCACAGAAATTGCATCGGGATTGAATACAACAGTGACCATGCGCACTTTCCTCCATGGGAGTAATGTCTCAAACAGTCTACACTTTGATCGTTCCCTGGAAGGCCAGTAGTAGTTTCCGATGCACATCCTGAAGCATTCTGTAATCTGTGGACTATACGATTGTTGTTGAAACACAGAAATTGAATCGGGATTGAATACAACAGTCACCATGCGCACTTTCCTCCATTGGAGTAATGTCTCAAATAGTTTACGCTTTTATCGTTTCCTGGAATACAAGTAGTAGTTTCAGATGCACATCTGGAGGCATCCTGTAATGTGTGGACTATCAGAGTGTTGATGAAACACAGAAATTGCTTCGGGATTGAATACAACAGTCACCATGCGCACTTTCCTCCATGGGAGCAATGTCTCAAACAGTCTACGCTTTGATCGTTCCCTGGAAGACCAGTAGTAGTTTCCGATGCACGTCTGGAGGCATTCTGATATCTGTGGACTAACTGAGTGTTGATGAAACACAGAAATTGCATCGGGATCGAATACAACAGTCACCATGCGCACTTTCCTCCATGGGAGTAATGTCTCAAACAGTCTACGCTTTGATCGTTCCCTGGAAGACCAGTAGTAGTTTCCGATGCACATCTGGAAGCATTCTGTAATCTGTGGACCATCAGAGTGTTGATGAAACACAGAAACTGCATCGGGATTGAATACAACAGTCACCATGCGCACTTTCCTCCATGGGAGTAATTCTCAAACATTCTACGCTTTGAACGTTCCCTGGTAGACCAGTAGTAGTTTCCGATGCACATCTGGTGGCATTCTGTAATCTGTGGACTATCAGAGTGTTGATAAAACACGAAATTGCATCAGGACTGAATACAACAGTCACAACGCGCACTTTCCTCCACGGCAGTAATGTCTCAAGCAGTCTACGCTTTGATCGTTCCCTGGAAGACCAGTAGTAGTTTCCGATGCACATCAGGTGGCATTCTGTAATCTGTGGACTATCATAGTGTTGATGAAAAACAGAAATTGAATCGGGATTAAATACAACAGTCACCATGCGCACTTTCCTCCACGGGAGTAATGTCTCAAAGGGTCTACGCTTTGATCGTGCTCTGGAAGACCAGTAGTAGTTTACGATGCACATCTGGAGGCCTTCTGTAATCTGTGGACCAACTGAGTGTTGATGAATCACAGAAATTGCATCGGGATTGAATACAATAGTCACCATGCGCACTTTCCTCCATGGGAGCAATGTCTCAAACAGTCTACGCTTTGATCATTCCCTGGAAGACCAGTAGTAGTTTCCGATGCACGTCTGGAGGCATTCTGAAATCTGTGGACTAACTGAGTGTTGATAAAACACAGAAATTGCATCGGGATTGAATACAACAGTCACAACGCGCACTTTCCTCCACGGAAGTAATGTCTCAAACAGTCTACGCTTTGATCTTTCCCTAGGAGACCAGTAGTAGTTTCCGAAGCACATCTGGTGGCATTCTGTAATCTGTGGTCTATCAGAGTGTTGATGAATCACAGAATTAGCATCGGGATTGAATACAACAGACACCATGCGCACTTTCCTCCATGCGAGTAATGTCTCTAACAGTCTACGCTTTGATCGTTCCATGGAATACGAGTAGTAGTTTCCGATGCACATCTACAAGCATTCTGTAATCTGTGGACCATCAGAGTGTTGAAGAAACACAGAAATTGCATCGGGATTGAATACAACAGTCACAACGCGCACTTACCTCCATGGGAGTAATTCTCAAACAGTCTACGCTTTGATCGTTCCCTGGAAGGACAGTAGTAGTTTCCGATGCACATCTGGAGGCATTCTGTAATCTGTGGAGATTCAGAGTGTTGATGAAACACAGAAATTGCATCTGGATTGAATACAACAGTCACCATGCGCACTTTCCTCTATGGGACTTTTGTCTCAAAGAGTTTACGCTTTGATCGTTCCCGGGAATACCAGTCGTAGTTTCTGATGCACATCTGGAGGCATTCTGTAATGTGTGGACTATCAGAGTGTTGATGAAACACAGAAATTGTATCGGGATTGAATACAACATTTACCATGCGCACTTTCCTCCATGGGAGTAAGATCTCAAACAGTCTACGCTTTGATCGTTCCCTGGAAGACCAGTAGTGGTTTCCGATGCACATCTGGAGGCATTCTGTAATCTGTAGAGGATCAGAGTGTTGATAAAACTCAGAAATTGCATCGGGATTGAATACAACAGTCACCATGCGCACCTTCCTCCATGGGAGTAATGTCTCAAAGAGTTTACGCTTTGATCGTTCACTGGAAGACCAGTAGTAGTTTCCGATGCACATATGGAGGCATTCTATAATCTGTGAAGTGTCAGAGTATTGATGAAACACAGAAATTCCATAGGGATTGAATACAACAGTCACCATTCGCACCTCCCTCCATGGGAGTAATGAGACCAAGAGTTTACGCTTTGATCGTACCCTGGAAGACCAGTAGTAATTTCCGATGGACATCTGGAGGCATTCTGTAACCTGTGACTATCAGAGTGTTGATGAAACACAGAAATTGCATCGGGATTGAATACAACAGTCACCATTCGCACTTTCCTCCATGGGAGTAGTGTCTCTAACAGTCTACGCCTTGATCGTTCCTTGGAAGACCAGAAGTAGTTTCCGAAGCACATCTGGAGTCATTCTGAAATCTGTGGACTAACTGAGTGTTGATGAAACACAGAAATTGCATCGGGATTGAATACAACAGTCATCATGCGCACTCTCCTCCTTTGGAGTAATGTCTCAAACAATCTACGCTTTGATCGTTCCCAGGAAGACCAGTAGTAGTTTCCGATGAACATCTGGAGGCATTCTGCAATCTGTGGACTATCAGAGTGTTGATGAAATACTGAAATTGAATCGGGATTGAATACAACAGTCACCATGTTCACTTCCCTCCATGGCAGTAATTCTCAATCAGTATACGCTTTGATCGTTCCCTGGAAGGCCAGTAGTAGTTTCCGATGCACATTTGGTGGCATTCTGTAATCTGTGGGCTATCAGACTGTTGATGAAACACAGAAATTGCAAAGGGATTGAACACAACAGTCACCATGCGCACTTTCCTCCACGTGAGGTATGTCTCAAACAATCTGCGCTTTGATCGTTCCCTGGAAGACCAGTAGTAGTTTCCGATGCACATCTGGTGGCATTCTGTAATCTGTGGGCTATCAGACTGTTGATGAAACACAGAAATTGCAAAGGGATTGAACACAACAGTAACCATGCGCACTTTCCTCCACAGGAGTAATGTCTCAAAGAGTCTACGCTTTGATCGTGCTCTGGAAGACCAGTAGTAGTTTCCGATGCACATCTGGAGGCCTTCTGTAAACTGTGGACTATCACAGTGTTGATGAAACAAAGAATTTGCATTGGGATTGAATACAACAGTCACCATGCGCACTTTCCTCCATGGGAGTAATGTCTTAAACATTCTACGCTTTGATCGTTCCCTGAAAGACCAGTAGTAGTTTCCGACGCACATCTGGAGGCATTCTGTAATCTGTGGATTATCAGACTGTTGATGAAACACAGAAATTGCATCGGGATTGAATACAACAGTCACCATGCGCACTTTCCTCCATGGAAGTGATGTCTCAAACAGTCTACGCTTTGATCGTTACCTCTAAAGCCAGTAATAGTTTGCGATGCACATCTGGAGATATTCTGTAATCTGTGGGCTATCAGACTTTTAATAAAACACAGAAATTGCATCGGGATGGAATACAACAGTCACCAAGCGCACTTTCCTGCATTGGGAATAATTCTCAAACAGTCTACGCATTGATCATGGCCTGGAAGACCAGTAGTAGTTTCCCATGAACACCTGGAGGCATTCTGTAATCTGTGCAGTATCAGAGTGTTGATGAAACACAGAAATTGCATCGGGATTGAATACAACAGTCACCATGCGCACTTTCCTCCGTGGGAGTATTGTCTCAAAGAGTTTACGCTATGATCGTTCCCTGGAATACCAGTAGTAGTTTCTGATGCACATCTGGAGGCATTCTGTAATGTGTTTACTATCAGAGTGTTGATGAAACATAGAAATTGCATCGGGATTGAATACAACAGTCACCATGCGCACTTTCCTCCATGGGAGTAATTCTCAAACATTCTACGCTTTGATCCTTCCCTGGAAGACCAGTAGTAGTTTCCGATGCACATCTGGACCCTTTCCGTAATCTGTGGACTATCAGAGTGTTGATGAAACACAGAAATGGCATCGGGATTGAATACAACCGTCACCATGCGTACTTTCCCACATGGGAGTAATTCTCAAACATGCAACGCTTTCATCGTTCCCTGGTAGCCCAGTAGTAATTTCCGATGCACATCTGGTGGCATTCTGTAATCTGTGGACTATCAGAGTGTTGATGAAACACAGAAAATGCATCGGGATGGAATACAACAGTCACAACGCGCACTTTCCTCCACGGGAGTAATGTCTCAAACAGTATACGCTTTGATCGTTCCCTGGAAGAACAGTAGTAGTTTCCGATGCAACATCTAGAGGCATTCTGTAATCTGTGGAGTATCAGAGTGTTGATGAAACACAGAAATTGCATCGGGATTGAATAAAACAGTCACCATGCGCACTTTCCTCCAGGGGAGTATTGTCTCAAAGAGTTTACGCTTTGATCGTTCCCTGGAATACCAGTAGTAGTTGTTGATGCACATCTGGAGGCATTCTGTAATGTGTTTACTATCAGAGTGTTGATGAAACATAGAAATTGCATCGGGATTGAATACAACAGTCACCATGCGCACTTTCCTCCATGGGAGTAATTCTCAAACATTCTACGCTTTGATCCTGCCCTGGAAGACCAGTAGTAGTTTCCGATGCACATCTGGACCCTTTCCGTAATCTGTGGACTATCAGAGTGTTGATGAAACACAGAAATGGCATCGGGATTGAATACAACCGTCACCATGCGCACTTTCCTCCATGGGAGTAATTCTCAAACATGCAACGCTTTCATCGTTCCCTGGTGGCCCAGTAGTAGTTTCCGATGCACATCTGGTGGCATTCTGTAATCTGTGGACTATCAGAGTGTTGATGAAACACAGAAATTGCATCGGGATGGAATACAACAGTCACAACGCGCACTTTCCTCCACGGGAGTAATGTCTCAAACAGTCTACGCTTTGATCGTTCCCTGGAAGAACAGTAGTAGTTTCCGATGCAACATCTAGAGGCATTCTGTAATCTGTGGAGTATCAGAGTGTTGATGAAACACAAAAATTTCATCGGGATTGAATTCAACAGTCACCATGCGCACCTTCCTCCATGGGATTAATGTCTCTAACAGTCTACGCTTTGATCGTTCCCTGGAAGACCTGTAGTAGTTTCCGATGCACATCTGGAGGCATTCTGTAATCTGTGGAGATTCAGAGTGTTGATGAAACACAGAAATTGCATCTGGATTGAATACAACAGTCACCATGCGCACTTTCCTCTATGGGACTTTTGTCTCAAAGAGTTTACGCTTTGATCGTTCCCAGGAATACCAGTCGTAGTTTCTGATGCACATCTGGAGGCATTCTGTAATGTGTGGACTATCAGAGTGTTGATAAAACACAGAAATTGCATCGGGATTGAATACAACAGTCACCATGCGCACCTTCCTCCATGGGAGTAATGTCTCAAAGAGTTTACGCTTTGATCGTTCACTGGAAGACCAGTAGTAGTTTCCGATGCACATATGGAGGCATTCTATAATCTGTGAAGTGTCAGAGTATTGATGAAACACAGAAATTCCATAGGGATTGAATACAACAGTCACCATTCGCACCTCCCTCCATGGGAGTAATGAGACCAAGAGTTTACGCTTTGATCGTACCCTGGAAGACCAGTAGTAATTTCCGATGGACATCTGGAGGCATTCTGTAATCTGTGACTATCAGAGTGTTGATGAAACACAGAAATTGCATCGGGATTGAATACAACAGTCACCATGCGCACTTTCCTCCATGGGAGTAGTGTCTCTAACAGTCTACGCCTTGATCGTTCCTTGGAAGACCAGAAGTAGTTTCCGATGCACATCTGGAGTCATTCTGAAATCTGTGGACTAACTGAGTGTTGATGAAACACAGAAATTGCATCGGGATTGAATACAACAGTCACCATGCGCACTCTCCTCCTTTGGAGTAATGTCTCAAACAATCTACGCTTTGATCGTTCCCAGGAAGACCAGTAGTAGTTTCCGATGAACATCTGGAGGCATTCTGCAATCTGTGGACTATCAGAGTGTTGATGAAATACAGAAATTGAATCGGGATTGAATACAACAGTCACCATGTTCACTTCCCTCCATGGCAGTAATTCTCAATCAGTATACGCTTTGATCGTTCCCTGGAAGGCCAGTAGTAGTTTCCGATGCACATTTGGTGGCATTCTGTAATCTGTGGGCTATCAGACTGTTGATGAAACACAGAAATTGCAAAGGGATTGAACACAACAGTCACCATGCGCACTTTCCTCCACGTGAGGTATATCTCAAACAAACTGCGCTTTGATCGTTCCCTGGAAGACCAGTAGTAGTTTCTGATGCACATCTGGTGGCATTCTGTAATCTGTGGGCTATCAGACTGTTGATGAAACACAGAAATTGCAAAGGGATTGAACACAACAGTAACCATGCGCACTTTCCTCCACAGGAGTAATGTCTCAAAGAGTCTACGCTTTGATCGTGCTCTGGAAGACCAGTAGTAGTTTCCGATGCACATCTGGAGGCCTTCTGTAAACTGTGGACTATCACAGTGTTGATGAAACAAAGAATTTGCATTGGGATTGAATACAACAGTCACCATGCGCACTTTCCTCCATGGGAGTAATGTCTTAAACATTCTACGCTTTGATCGTTCCCTGAAAGACCAGTAGTAGTTTCCGACGCACATCTGGAGGCATTCTGTAATCTGTGGATTATCAGACTGTTGATGAAACACAGAAATTGCATCGGGATTGAATACAACAGTCACCATGCGCACTTTCCTCCATGGAAGTGATGTCTCAAACAGTCTACGCTTTGATCGTTACCTCTAAAGCCAGTAATAGTTTGCGATGCACATCTGGAGATATTCTGTAATCTGTGGGCTATCAGACTTTTAATAAAACACAGAAATTGCATCGGGATGGAATACAACAGTCACCAAGCGCACTTTCCTGCATTGGGAATAATTCTCAAACAGTCTACGCATTGATCATGGCCTGGAAGACCAGTAGTAGTTTCCGATGAACACCTGGAGGCATTCTGTAATCTGTGCAGTATCAGAGTGTTGATGAAACACAGAAATTGCATCGGGATTGAATACAACAGTCACCATGCGCACTTTCCTCCGTGGGAGTATTGTCTCAAAGAGTTTACGCTATGATCGTTCCCTGGAATACCAGTAGTAGTTTCTGATGCACATCTGGAGGCATTCTGTAATGTGTTTACTATCAGAGTGTTGATGAAACATAGAAATTGCTTCGGGATTGAATACAACAGTCACCATGCGCACTTTCCTCCATGGGAGTAATTCTCAAACATTCTACGCTTTGATCCTTCCCTGGAAGACCAGTAGTAGTTTCCGATGCACATCTGGACCCTTTCCGTAATCTGTGGACTATCAGAGTGTTGATGAAACACAGAAATGGCATCGGGATTGAATACAACCGTCACCATGCGTACTTTCCTCCATGGGAGTAATTCTCAAACATGCAACGCTTTCATCGTTCCCTGGTAGCCCAGTAGTAGTTTCCGATGCACATCTGGTGGCATTCTGTAATCTGTGGACTATCAGAGTGTTGATGAAACCCAGAAATTGCATCGGGATGGAATACAACAGTCACAACGCGCACTTTCCTCCACGGGAGTAATGTCTCAAACAGTATACGCTTTGATCGTTCCCTGGAAGAACAGTAGTAGTTTCCGATGCAACATCTAGAGGCATTCTGTAATCTGTGGAGTATCAGAGTGTTGATGAAACACAGAAATTGCATCAGGATTGAATAAAACAGTCACCATGCGCACTTTCCTCCATGGGAGTATTGTCTCAAAGAGTTTACGCTTTGATCGTTCCCTGGAATACCAGTAGTAGTTTTTGATGCACATCTGGAGGCATTCTGTAATGTGTTTACTATCAGAGTGTTGATGAAACATAGAAATTGCATCGGGATTGAATACAACAGTCACCATGCGCACTTTCCTCCATGGGAGTAATTCTCAAACATTCTACGCTTTGATCCTGCCCTGAAAGACCAGTAGTAGTTTCCGATGCACATCTGGACCGTTTCCGTAATCTGTGGACTATAAGAGTGTTGATGAAACACAGAAATGGCATCGGGATTGAATACAACCGTCACCATGCGCACTTTCCTCCATGGGAGTAATTCTCAAACATGCAACGCTTTCATCGTTCCCTGGTGGCCCAGTAGTAGTTTCCGATGCACATCTGGTGGCATTCTGTAATCTGTGGACTATCAGAATGTTGATGAAACACAGAAATTGCATCGGGATGGAATACAACAGTCACAACGCGCACTTTCCTCCACGGGAGTAATGTCTCAAACAGTCTACGCTTTGATCGTTCCCTGGAAGAACAGTAGTAGTTTCCGATGCAACATCTAGAGGCATTCTGTAATCTGTGGAGTATCAGAGTGTTGATGAAACACAAAAATTTCATCGGGATTGAATACAACAGTCACCATGCGCACCTTCCTCCATGGGATTAATGTCTCTAACAGTCTACGCTTTGATCGTTCCCTGGAAGACCAGTAGTAGTTTCCGATGCACATCTGGAGGCATTCTGTAATCTGTGGACTATCAGAGTGTTGATGAAACAAAGAATTTGCTTCGGGATTGAATACAACAGTCACCATGCGCACTTTCCTCCATGGGAGTGATGTCTCAAACAGTCCACGCTTTGATCGTTCCCTGGAAGACCAGTAGTAGTTTCCGATGCACATCTGGAGGCTTTCTGTAATCTGTGGACTATCAGAGTGTTGATGAAACACAGAAATTGCATCGGGATTGAATACAACAGTCACCATGCGCACTTTCCTCCATGGGAGTAATGTCTCAAACAGTCTACGCTTTGATCGTCTCTGGAAGACCAGTAGTAGTTTCCGATGCACATCTGGAGATATTCTGTAGTCTGTGGACTATCAGAGTGTTGATGAAACAAAGAATTTGCTTCGGGATTGAATACAACAATCACCATGCGCACTTTCCTCCATGGGAGTGATGTCTCAAACAGTCCACGCTTTGATCGTTCCCAGGTAGACCAGTAGTAGTTTCCGATGCACATCTGGAGGCATTCTGTAATTTGTGGTCTATCAGAGTGTTGATGAAACACAGAAATAGCATCGGGATTGAAAACAATAGCCACCATGCGCCCTTTCCTCCATGGGAGTAATGTCTCGAACAGTCTACGGTTTGATCGTTCCCTGGAAGACAAGTAGTAGTTTCCGATGCACATCTGGTGGCATTCTGTAATCTGTGGACTATCAGAGTGTTGATGAAACACAGAAAATGCATCGGGATGGAATACAACAGTCACAACGCGCACTTTCCTCCACGGGAGTAATGTCTCAAAGAGTCTACGCTTTGATCGTTCCCTGGAAGACCAATAGTAGTTTCCGATGCACATCTGGTGGCATTCTGTAATCTGTGGAGTATCAGAGTGTTGATGAAACACAGAAATTGCATCGGGATTGAATACAACAGTCACCATGCGCACTTTCCTCAATGGGCGTGATGTCTCAAACAGTCTACGCTTTGATCGTTCCCTGGAAGACCAGTAGTAGTTTCCGATGCACATCTGGAGGCATTCTGTTATCTGTGGGCTATCAGAGTGTTGCTGAAACACAGATATTGCATCGGGATTGAATACAACAGTCACCATGCGCACTTTGCTCCATGGGAGTAATTCTCAAAAAGTCTACGCTTTGATCATTCCCTGGAAGACCAGTAGTAGTTTCCGATGGATATCTGGTGGCATTCTGTAATCTGTGGACTATCAGAGTGTTGATGAAACACAGAAATTGCGTCGGGATTGAATACAACAGTCACCATGCGCACTTTCCTCCTTCCGAGTAATGTCTAAAACAGTCTACGCTCTGATCGTTCCCCGGAAGACCAGTAGTAGTTTCCGATGCACATCTGGAGGCATTCTGTAATTTGTGGACTATCAGAGTGTTGATGAAACACAGAAATTGCATCGGGATTGAATACAACAGTCACCATGCACACTTTCCTCCATGGGAGTAATGTCTCGAACAGTCTACGGTTTGATCGTTCCCTGGAAGACAAGTAGTAGTTTACGATGCACATCTGGTGGCATTCTGTAATCTGTGGACTATCAGAGTGTTGATGAAACACAGAAATTGCATCGGGATGGAATACAACAGTCACAACGCGCACTTTCCTCCACGGGAGTAATGTCTCAAAGAGTCTACGCTTTGATCGTTCCCTGGAAGAACAGTAGTAGTTTCCGATGCACATCTGGTGGCATTCTGTAATCTGTGGAGTATCAGAGTGTTGATGAAATACAGAAATTGCATCGGGATTGAATACAACAGTCACCATGCGCAGTTTCCTCCATGGGAGTAATTCTCAAATATTCTACTCTTTGATCGTTCCCTGGAAGACCAGTAGTAGTTTCCGACGCACATCTGGAGGCATTCTGTAATCTGTGGACTATCAGAATGTTGATGAAACACAGAATTTGCATTGGGATTGAATACAACAGTCACCATGCGCACTTTCCTCCATGGGAGTAATTCTCAAACAGACTGCGCTTAGATCATTCCCTGGAATACCAGTAGTATCTTCCGATGCACATCTGGAGGCATTCTGTAATCTGTGACTATCAGAGTGTTAATGAAACACAGAAATTGCATCAGGATTGAATACAACAGTCACCATAGGCACTTTCCTCCATTGGAGTAGTGTCTCAAACAATCTACGCCTTGATCGTTCCTTGGAAGACCAGAAGTAGTTTCCGATGCACATCTGGAGTCATTCTGAAATCTGTGGACTAACTGAGTGTTGATGGAACACAGAAATTGCATCGGGATAGAATACAACAGTCACCATGTTCGCTTCCCTCCATGGGAGTAATTCTCAATCAGTATACACTTTGATCGTTCCCTGGAAGACCAGTAGTAGTTTCCGATGAACATCTGGTGGCATTCTGTAATCTGAGGACTATCAGAGTGTTGATGAAACACAGAAATTGCATCGGGATTGAACACAACAGTCACCATGCGCACTTTCCTCCACGGGAGTAATGTCTCATAGAGTCTACGCTTTGATCGTTCCCTGCTAGACCAGTAGTAGTTTCCGATGCACATCTGGAGGCTTTCTGTAATCTGTGGACTATCAGAGTGTTGATGAAACACAGAAATTGCATCGGGATTGAATACAACAGTCACCATGCGCACTTTCCTCCTTTCGAGTAATGTCTAAAACAGTCTACGCTTTGATCGTTCCCAGGAAGACCAGTAGTAGTTTCCGATGCACATCTGGAGGCATTCTGTAATTTGTGGACTATCAGAGTGTTGATGAAACACAGAAATTGCATCGGGATTGAATACAACAGTCACCATGCACACTTTCCTCCAGGGGAGTAATGTCTCAAACAGTTTACGCTCTGATCGTTCCCTGGAAGACCAATAGTAGTTTCCGATGGACATCTGGTGGCATTCTGTAATCTGTGGACTATCAGAGAGTTGATGAAACACAGAAATTGCGTCGGGATTGAAAACAATAGCCACCATGCGCACTTTCCTCCATGGGAGTAATGTCTCGAACAGTCTACGGTTTGATCGTTCCCTGGAAGACCAGTAGTAGTTTCCGATGCACATCTGGTGGCATTCTGTAATCTGTGGACTATCAGAGTGTCGATGAAACACAAATATTGCATCGGGATGGAATACAACAGTCACCATGCGCACTTTCCTCCATGGGAGTAATTCTCAAACATTCTACGCTTTGAACGTTCCCTGGTAGACCAATAGTAGTTTCCGATGGACATCTGGTGGCATTCTGTAATCTGTGGACTATCAGAGAGTTGATGAAACACAGAAATTGCGTCGGGATTGAAAACAATAGCCACCATGCGCACTTTCCTCCATGGGAGTAATGTCTCGAACAGTCTACGGTTTGATCGTTCCCTGGAAGACCAGTAGTAGTTTCCGATGCACATCTGGTGGCATTCTGTAATCTGTGGACTATCAGAGTGTTGATGAAACACAGAAATTGCATCGGGATGGAATACAACAGTCACAACGCGCACTTTCCTCCACGGGAGAAATGTCTCAAAGAGTCTACGCTTTGATCGTTCCCTGGAAGAACAGTAGTAGTTTCCGATGCACATCTGGTGGCATTCTGTAGTCTGTGGAGTATCAGAGTGTTGATGAAATACAGAAATTGCATCGGGATTGAATACAACAGACACCATGCGCACTTTCCTCCATGCGAGTAATGTCTATAACAGTCTACGCTTTGCTCGTTCCATGGAATACGAGTAGTAGTTTCCGATGCACATCTAGAAGCATTCTGTAATCTGTGGACCATCAGAGTGTTGATGAAACACAGAAATTGCTTCGGGATTGAATACAACAGTAACCATACGCACTTTCCTCCATGGGAGTAATTCTCAAACATGCTACGCTTTGATCGTTCCCTGGTAGACCAGTAGTAGTTTCCGACGTACGTCTGGTGGCATTCTGTAATCTGTGGACTATCAGAGTGTTGATGAAACACAGAAATTGCATCGGGATTGAATACAACAGTCACAACGCGCACTTACCTCCATGGGAGTAATTCTCAAACAGTCTACGCTTTGATCGTTCCCTGGAAGGACAGTAGTAGTTTCCGATGCACATCTGGAGGCATTCTGTAATCTGTGGAGATTCAGAGTGTTGATGAAACACAGAAATTGCATCGGGATTGAATACAACAGTCACCATGCGCACTTTCCTCCATGGAAGTGATGTCTCAAACAGTCTACGCTTTGATCGGTACCTGGAAAGCCAGTAATAGTTTGCGATGCACATCTGGAGATATTCTGTAATCTGTGGGCTATCAGACTTTTAATAAAACACAGAAATTGCATCGGGATGGAATACAACAGTCACCAAGCGCACTTTCCTGCATTGGGAATAATTCTCAAACAGTCTACGCATTGATCGTGGCCTGGAAGACCAGTAGTAGTTTCCGATGAACACCTGGAGGCATTCTGTAATCTGTGGAGTATCAGAGTGTTGATGAAACACAGAAATTGCATCGGGATTGAATACAACAGTCACCATGCGCACTTTCCTCCGTGGGAGTAAGATCTCAAACAGTCTACGCTTTGATCGTTCCCTGGAAGACCAGTAGTGGTTTCCGATGCACATCTGGAGGCATTCTGTAATCTGTAGAGGATCAGAGTGTTGATAAAACACAGAAATTGCATCGGGATTGAATACAACAGTCACCATGCGCACCTTCCTCCATGGGAGTAATGTCTCAAAGAGTTTACGCTTTGATCGCTCACTGGAAGACCAGTAGTAGTTTCCGATGCACATATGGAGGCATTCTATAATCTGTGAAGTGTCAGAGTGTTGATGAAACACAGAAATTCCATAGGGATTGAATACAACAGTCACCATTCGCACCTTCCTCCATGGGAGTAATGAGTCCAAGAGTTTACGCTTTGATCGTACCCTGGAAGACCAGTAGTAATTTCCGATGGACATCTGGAGGCATTCTGTAATCTGTGACTATCAGAGAGTTGATGAAACACAGAAATTGCATCGGGATTGAATACAACAGTCACCATGCGCACTCTCCTCCTTTGGTGTAATTTCTCAAACAGTCTACGCTTTGATCGTTCCCAGGAAGACCAGTAGTAGTTTCCGATGAGCATCTGGAGGCATTCTGCAATCTGTGGACTATCGGAGTGTTGATGAAATACAGAAATTGAATCGGGATTGAATACAACATTCACCACGTTCACTTCTCTCCATGGCAGTAATTCTTAATCAGTAAACGCTTTGATCGTTCCCTGGAAGGCCAGTAGTAGTTTCCGATGCACATCTGGTGGCATTCTGTAATCTGTGGGCTATCAGACTGTTGATGAAACATAGAAATTGCAAAGGGATTGAACACAACAGTCACCATGCGCACTTTCTTCCACGTGAGGTATGTCTCAAACAATCTGCGCTTTGATCGTTCCCTGGAAGACCAGTAGTAGTTTCCGATGCACATCAGGTGGCATTCTGTAATCTGTGGACTATCATAGTGTTGATGAAAAACAGAAATTGAATCGGGATTAAATACAACAGTCACCATGCGCACTTTCCTCCACGGGAGTAATGTCTCAAAGAGTCTACGCTTTGATCGTGCTCTGGAAGACCAGTAGTAGTTTCCGATGCACATCTGGAGGAATTCTGTAAACTGTGGACTATCACAGTGCTGATGAAACAAAGAATTTGCATTGGGATTGAATACAACAGTCACCATGCGCACTTTCCTCCATGGGAGTAATGTCTCAAACATTCTACGCTTTGATCGTTCCCTGAAAGACCAGTAGTAGTTTCCGACGCACATCTGGAGGCATTCTGTAATCTGTGGACTATCAGACTGTTGATGAAACACAGAAATTGCATCGGGATTGAATACAACAGTCACCATGCGCACTTTCCTCCATGGAAGTGATATCTCAAACAGTCTACGCTTTGATCGTTACCTGGAAAGCCAGTAATAGTTTGCGATGCACATCTGGAGATATTCTGTAATCTGTGGGCTATCAGACTTTTAATAAAACACAGAAATTGCATCGGGATGGAATACAACAGTCACCAAGCGCACTTTCCTGCATTGGGAATAATTCTCAAACAGTCTACGCATTGATCGTGGCCTGGAAGACCAGTAGTAGTTTCCGATGAACACCTGGAGGCATTCTGTAATCTGTTGAGTATCAGAGTGTTGATGAAACACAGAAATTGCATCGGGATTGAATACAACAGTCACCATGCGCACTTTCCTCCGTGGGAGTATTGTCTCAAAGAGTTTACGCTTTGATCGTTCCCTGGAATACCAGTAGTAGTTTCTGATGCACATCTGGAGGCATTCTGTAATGTGTTTACTATCAGAGTGTTGATGAAACCCAGAAATTGCATCGGGATTGAATACAACTGCCACCATGCGCACTTTCCTCCATTTGAGTAATTCTCAAACATTCTACGCTTTGATCCTTCCCTGGAAGACCAGTAGTAGTTTCCGATGCACATCTGGACCCTTTCTGTAATCTGTGGACTATCAGAGTGTTGATGAAACACAGAATTGGCATCGGGATTGAATACAACAGTCACCATGCGCACTTTCCTCCATGGGAGTAATTCTCAAACATGCAACGCTTTCATCGTTCCCTGGTAGCCCAGTAGTAGTTTCCGATGCACATCTGTAGGCATTCTGTAATGTGTTTACTATCAGAGTGTTGATGAAATACAGAAATTGCATCTGGATTGAATACAACAGTCACCATGCGCAGTTTCCTCCATGGGAGTAATTTTCAAACATTCTCCGCTTTGATCGTCTCCTGGAAGACCAGTAGTAGTTTCCGATGCACATCTGGAGGCATTCTGTAATCTGTGGACTATCGGAGTGTTGATGAAACTCAAAAATTTCATCGGGATTGAATACAACAGTCACCATGCGCACCTTCCTCCATGGGAATAATGTCTCTAACAGTCTACGCTTTGATCGTTCCCTGGAAGACCAGTAGTAGTTTCCGATGCACATCGGGAGGCATTCTGTAATCTGTGGACTATCAGAGTTTTGATGAAACACAGAAATTGCATCGGGATTGAATACAACAGTCACCATGCGCACTTTCCTCCATGGGAGTAAGATCCCAAACAGTCTACGCTTTGATCGTTCCCTGGAAGACCAGTAGTAGTTTCCGATGCACATCTGGATGCATTCTGTAATCTTTGGAGTAACAGAGTGTTGATGAAACACAGAAATTGCATCGGGATTGAATACAACAGCCACCATGCGCACCTTCCTCAATGGGGGTAATGTCTCAAAGAGTTTACGCTTTGATCGTTCACTGGAAGACCAGTAGTAGTTTCCGATGCACATATGGAGGCATTCTATAATCTGTGGAGTGCCAGAGTGTTGATGAAACACAGAAATTCCATCGGGATTGAATACAACAGTCACCATGCGCACCTTCCTCCATGGGAGTAATGTGTCAAAGAGTTTACGCTTTGATCGTTCCTTTGAAGACCAGTAGCAATTTCCGATGGACATCTGGAGGCATTCTGTAATCTGTGACTATCAGAGTGTTAATGAAACACAGAAATTGCATCAGGATTGAATACAACAGTGACCATAGGCACTTTCCTCCATGGGTGTAGTGTCTCAAACAGTCTACGCCTTGATCGTTCCTTGGAAGACCAGAAGTAGTTTCCGATGCACATCTGGAGTCATTCTGAAATCTGTGGACTAACTGAGTGTTGATGGAACACAGAAATTGCATCGGGATTGAATACAACAGTCCCATGTTCGCTTCCATCCATATGAGTAATTCTCAATCAGTATACGCTTTGATCGTTCCCTGGAAGACCAGTAGTAGTTTCCGATGAACATCTGGTGGCATTCTGTAATCTGAGGACTATCAGGGTGTTGATAAAACACAGAAATTGAACACAACAGTCACCATGCGCACTTTCCTCCACGGGAGTAATGTCTCATAGAGTCTACGCTTTGATCGTTCCCTGCTAGACCAGTAGTAGTTTCCGGTGCACATCTGGAGGCTTTCTGTAATCTGTGGACTATCAGAGTGTTGATGAAACACAGAAATTGCATCGGTATTGAATACAAGAGTCACCATCCGCACTTTTCTGCATTGGGAGTAATGTCTCAAAGAGTCTACGCTTTGGTCGTGCTCTGGTAGATCAGTAGTAGTTTCCGATGCACATCTGGAGGCATTCTGTAATCTGTGGACTATCAGAGTGTTGATGAAACAAAGAATTTGCTTCGGGATTGAATACAACAGTCACCTTGCGCACTTTCCTCCATGGGAGTGATGTCTTAAACAGTCCACGCTTTGATCGTTCCCAGGAAGACCAGTATTAGTTTCCGATGCACATCTGGAGGCATTCTGTAATCTGTGGACTATCAGACTGTTGATGAATCACAGAAATTGCATCGGGATTGAATACAACAGTCACCATTCGCACTTTCCTCAATAGGCGTGATGTCTCAAACAGTCTACGCTTTGATCGTTCCCTGGAAGACCAGTAGTAGTTTCCGATGCACATCTGGAGGCATTCTGTTATCTGTGGTCTGTCAGAGTGTTGCTGAAACACAGAAATTGCATCGGGATTGAATACAACAGTCACCATGCGCACTTTGCTCCATTGGAGTAATTCTCAAAGAGTTTACGCTTTGATCATTCCCTGGAAGACCATTAGTAGTTTCCGATGCACATCTGGAGGCATTCTGTAATCTGTGGACTATCAGAGTGTTGATGAAACACATGAATTGCATCGGGATTGAATACAACAGTCACCTTGCGCACTTTCCTCCACGGGAGTAGTGTCTCAAACATTCTACGCTTTGATCGTTCTCTGGAAGACCAGAAGTAGTTTCCGATGCACATCTGGAGGCATTCTGAAATCTTTGGACTAACTGAGTGTTGATGAAACACAGATATTGCATCGGGATTGAATACAACAGTCACCATGCGCACTTTGCTCCATGGGAGTAATTCTCAAAAAGTCTACGCTTTGATCATTCCCTGGAAGACCAGTAGTAGTTTCCGATGGATATTTGGTGGCATTCTGTAATCTGTGGACTATCAGAGTGTTGATGAAACACAGAAATTGCGTCGGGGTTGAATACAACAGTCACCATGCGCACTTTCCTCCTTTCGAGTAATGTCTAAAAGAGTCTACGCTTTGATCGTTCCCAGGAAGACCAGTAGTAGTTTCCGATGCACATCTGGAGGCATTCTGTAATTTGTGGACTATCATAGTGTTGATGAAACACAGAAATTGCATCGGGATTGAATACAACAGTCACCATGCACACTTTCCTCCACGGGAGTAACGTCTCAAACAGTCTACGCTTTGATCGTTCCCTGGAAGACCAATAGTAGTTTCCGATGGACATCAGGTGGCATTCTGTAATCTGTGGACTATCAGAGAGTTAATGAAACACAGAAATTGCGTCGGGATTGAAAACAATAGCCACCATGCGCACTTTCCTCCGTGGGAGTAATGTCTCGATCAGTCTACGGTTTGATCGTTCCCTGGAAGACCAGTAGTAGTTTCCGATGCACATCTGGTGGCATTCTGTAATCTGTGGACTATCAGAGTGTTGATGAAACACAGAAATTGCATCGGGATAGAATACAACAGTCACCATGCGCACTTTCCTCCACGGGAGTAATGTCTCAAAGAGTCTAAGCTTTGATCGTTCCCTGGAAGAACAGTAGTAGTTTTCGATGCACATCTGGTGGCATTCTGTAATCTGTGGAGTATCAGAGTGTTGATGAAATACAGAAATTGCATCGGGATTGAATACAAACAGTCACCATGCGCAGTTTCCTCCATGGGAGTAATTCTCAAATATTCTACTCTTTGATCGTTCCCTGGAATACCAGTAGTAGCTTTCGATGCACATCTGGAGGCATTCTGTAATCTGTGGACTATCAGAGTGTTGATGAAACACATAAATTGCATCGGGATTGAATACAACAGTCACCATGCGCACTTTCCTCCATGGGAGTGATGTCTCAAACAGTCCACGCTTTGATCGTTCCCAGGAAGACCAGTATTAGTTTCCGATGCACATCTGGAGGCATTCTGTAATCTGTGGACTATCAGACTGTTGATGAATCACAGAAATTGCATCGGGATTGAATACAACAGTCACCATTCGCACTTTCCTCAATAGGCGTGATGTCTCAAACAGTCTACGCTTTGATCGTTCCCTGGAAGACCAGTAGTAGTTTCCGATGCACATCTGGAGGCATTCTGTTATCTGTGGTCTGTCAGAGTGTTGCTGAAACACAGAAATTGCATCGGGATTGAATACAACAGTCACCATGCGCACTTTGCTCCATTGGAGTAATTCTCAAAGAGTATACGCTTTGATCATTCCCTGGAAGACCATTAGTAGTTTCCGATGCACATATGGAGGCATTCTGTAATCTGTGGACTATCAGAGTGTTGATGAAACACATGAATTGCATCGGGATTGAATACAACAGTCACCATGCGCACTTTCCTCCACGGGAGTAGTGTCTCAAACATTCTACTCTTTGATCGTTCTCTGGAAGACCAGAAGTAGTTTCCGATGCTCATCTGGAGGCATTCTGAAATCTGTGGACTGTTAGAGAGTGACGAAACACAGAAATTGCATCGGGATTGTATAGAACAGTCACCATGCGCACTTTCCTCCATGGGAGTAATGTCTCAAACAGTCTACGCTTTGATTGTTCTCTGGAAGACCAGTCCTAGTTTCCGTTGCACATCTGGAAGCATTCTGTTATCAGTGGACTATCAGAGTGTTGCTGAAACACTGAAATTGCATCGGGATTGAATACAACAGTCACCATGCGCACTTTCCTCCATGGCAGTAATTCTCAAACATGCTACGCTTTGATCGTTCCCTGGTAGACCAGTAGTAGTTCCCGATGCACATCTGGTGGCATTCTGTAATCTGTGGACTATCAGAGTGTTGATGAAACACAGATATTGCATCGGGATTGAATACAACAATCACCATGCGCACCTTCCTCCATGGGAGTAATGTCTCTAACAGTCAACGCTTTGATCGTGCCCTGGAAGACCAGTAGTAGTTTCCGATGCACATATGGAGGCATTCTATAATCTGTGGAGTGTCAGAGTGTTGATGAAACACAGAAATTCCATCGGGATTGAATACAACAGTCACCATGCGCACATTCCTCCATGGGAGTAATTTGTCGAAGAGTTTACGCTTTGATCGTTCCTTTGAAGACCAGTAGCAATTTCCGATGGACATCTGGAGGCATTCTGTAATCTGTGACTATCAGAGTGTTGATGAAACACAGAAATTGCATCGGGATTGAATACAACAGTCACCATAGATACTTTCCTCCATGGGAGTAGTGTCTCAAACAGTCTACGCCTTGATCGTTCGTTGGAAGACCAGAAGTAATTTCCGATGCACATCTGCAGTCATTCTGAAACCTGTGGAGTAACTGAGTGTTGATGAAACACAGAAATTGCATCGGGATTGAATACAACAGTCACCATGCGCACTTTCCTCCTTTCGAGTAATGTCTCAAACAGTCTACGCCTTGATCGTGTCCAGGAAGACCAGTAGTAGTTTCCGATGAACATCTGGAGGCATTCTGTAATCTGTGGACTATCAGAGTGTTGATGAAATACAGAAATTGAATCGGGATTGAATACAACAGTAACCATGTTCGCTTCCCTCCATGGGAGTAATTCTCAATCAGTATACGCTTTGATCGTTCCCTGGAAGTCCAGTAGTAGTTTCCGATGAACATCTGGTGGCATTCTGTAATCTGAGGACTATCAGAGTGTTGATGAAACACAGAAATTGCATCGGGATTGAACACAACAGTCACCATGCGCACTTTCCTCCACGGGAGTAATGTCTCATAGAGTCTACGCTTTGATCGTTCCCTGCTAGACCAGTAGTAGTTTGCGATGCACATCTGGAGGCTTTCTGTAATCTGTGGACTATCAGAGTGTTGATGAAACACAGAAATTGCATCGGGATTGAATACAACAGTCACCATGCGCACTTTCCTCCATGGGAGTAATGTCTCAAACAGTCTACGCTTTGATCGTCTCTGGAAGACCAGTAGTAGTTTCCGATGCACATCTGGAGATATTCTGTAGTCTGTGGACTATCAGACTGTTGATGAAACACAGAAATTGCATTGGTATTGAATACAAGAGTCACCATGCGCACTTTCCTCCATGGGAATAATTCTCAAACAGACTACGCTTAGATCATTCCCTGGAATACCAGTAGTAGCTTCCGATGCACATCTGGAGGCATTCTGTAATCTGTGGACTATCAGAGTGTTGATGAAACACATAAATTGCATCGGGATTGAATACAACAGTCACCATGCGCACTCTCCTCCACGGGAGTAGTGTCTCAACCATTCTACTCTTTGATCGTTCTCTGGAAGACCAGAAGTAGTTTCCGATGCACATCTGGAGGCATTCTGAAATCTGTGGACTATTAGAGAGTTGACGAAACACATAAATTGCATCGGGATTGAATACAACAGTCACCATGCGCACTTTCCTCCATGGGAGTAATGTCTCAAACAGTCTACACTTTGATTGTTCTCTGGAAGACCAGTCCTAGTTTCCGTTGCACATCTGGAAGCATTCTGTTATCTGTGGACTATCAGAGTGTTGCTGAAACACTGAAGTTGCATCGGGATTGAATACAACAGTCACCATGCGCACTTTCCTCCATGGGAGTAATTCTCAAACATGCTACGCTCTGATCGTTCCCTGGTAGACCAGTAGTAGTTTCCGATGCACATCTGGTGGCATTCTGTAATCTGTGGACTATCAGAGTGTTGATGAAACACAGAAATTGCATCGGGATTGAATACAACAGTCACCATGCGCACCTTCCTCCATGGGAGTAATGTCTCTAACAGTCAACGCTTTGATCGTGCCCTGGAAGACCAGTAGTAGTTTCCGATGCACATATGAGGGCATTCTATAATCTGTGGAGTGTCAGAGTGTTGATGAAACACAGAAATTCCATCGGGATTGAATACAACAGTCACCATGCGCACCTTCCTCCATGGGAGTAATTTGTCCAAGAGTTTACGCTTTGATCGTTCCTTTGAAGACCAGTAGCAATTTCCGATGGACATCTGGAGGCATTCTGTAATCTGTGACTATCAGAGTGTTGATGAAACACAGAAATTGCATCGGGATTGAATACAACAGTCACCATAGATACTTTCCACCATGGGAGTAGTGTCTCAAACAGTCTACGCCTTGATCGTTCGTTGGAAGACCAGAAGTAGTTTCCGATGCACATCTGCAGTCATTCTGAAATCTGTGGACTAACTGAGTGTTGATGAAACACAGAAATTGCATCGGGATTGAATACAACAGTCACCATGCGCACTTTCCTCCTTTCGAGTAATGTCTCAAACAGTCTACGCTTTGATCGTGTCCAGGAACACCAGTAGTAGTTTCCGATGAACATCTGGAGGCATTCTGTAATCTGTGGACTATCAGAGTGTTGATGAAATACAGAAATTGAATCGGGATTGAATACAACAGTAACCATGTTCGCTTCCCTCCATGGGAGTAATTCTCAATCAGTATACGCTTTGATCGTTCCCTGGAAGACCAGTAGTAGTTTGCGATGCACATCTGGAGGCTTTCTGTAATCTGTGGACTATCAGAGTGTTGATGAAACACAGAAATTGCATCGGGATTGAATACAACAGTCACCATGCGCACTTTCCTCCATGGGAGTAATGTCTCAAACAGTCTACGCTTTGATCGTCTCTGGAAGACCAGTAGTAGTTTCCGATGCACATCTGGAGATATTCTGTAGTCTGTGGACTATCAGACTGTTGATGAAACACAGAAATTGCATTGGTATTGAATACAAGAGTCACCATGCGCACTTTTCTGCATTGGGAGTAATGTCTCAAAGAGTCTACGCTTTGATAGTGCTCTGGAAGATCAGTAGTAGTTTCCGATGCACATCTGGAGGCATTCTGTAATCTGTGGACTATCAGAGTGTTGATGAAACAAAGAATTAGCTTCGGGATTGAATACAACAGTCACCATGCGCACTTTCCTCCATGGGAGTAATGTCTCTAACAGTCTACGATTTGATCGTTCCCTGCAAGACCAGTAGTAGTTTCCGATGCACATCTGGAGGCTTTCTGTAATCTGTGGACTATCAGAGTGTTGATGAAACACAGATATTGCATCGGGATTGAATACAACAGTCACCATGCGCACTTTTCTCAATGGGCGTGAAGTCTCAAACAGTCTACGCTTTGATCGTTCCCTGGAAGACCAGTAGTAGTTTCCGATGCACATCTGGAGGCATTCTGTTATCTGTGGGCTATCAGAGTGTTGCTGAAACACAGATATTGCATCGGAATTGAATACAACAGTCACCATGCGCACATTCCTCCATTGGAGTAATTCTCAAACAGTCTACGCTTTGATCAATCCCTGGAAGACCATTAGTAGTTTCCGATGCACATCTGGAGGCATTATGTAATCTGTGGACTATCAGAGTGTTGATGAGACACAGAAATTGCATCGGGATTGAATACAACAGTCACCATGCGCACTTTCCTCCATGGGAGTAATGTCTCTAACAGTCTACGATTTGATCGTTCCCTGCAAGACCAGTAGTAGTTTCCGATGCACATCTGGAGGCTTTCTGTAATCTGTGGACTATCAGAGTGTTGATGAAACACAGAAATTGCTTCCGGATTGAATACAACAGTCACCATGCGCACCTTCCTCCATGGGAGTAATTTGTCCAAGAGTTTACGCTTTGATCGTTCCTTTGAAGACCAGTAGCAATTTCCGATGGACATCTGGAGGCATTCTGTAATCTGTGACTATCAGTGTGTTGATGAAACACAGAAATTGCATCGGGATTGAATACAACAGTCACCATAGATACTTTCCACCATGGGAGTAGTGTCTCAAACAGTCTACGCCTTGATCGTTCGTTGGAAGACCAGAAGTAGTTTCCGATGCACATCTGCAGTCATTCTGAAATCTGTGGACTAACTGAGTGTTGATGAAACACAGAAATTGCATCGGGATTGAATACAACAGTCACCATGCGCACTTTCCTCCTTTCGAGTAATGTCTCAAACAGTCTACGCTTTGATCGTGTCCAGGAAGACCAGTAGTAGTTTCCGATGAACATCTGGAGGCATTCTGTAATCTGTGGACTATCAGAGTGTTGATGAAATACAGAAATTGAATCGGGATTGAATACAACAGTAACCATGTTCGCTTCCCTCCATGGGAGTAATTCTCAATCAGTATACGCTTTGATCGTTCCCTGGAAGACCAGTAGTAGTTTCCGATGAACATCTGGTGGCATTCTGTAATCTGAGGACTATCAGAGTGTTGATGAAACACAGAAATTGCATCGGGATTGAACACAACAGTCACCATGCGCACTTTCCTCCACGGGAGTAATGTCTCATAGAGTCTACGCTTTGATCGTTCCCTGCTAGACCAGTAGTAGTTTGCGATGCACATCTGGAGGCTTTCTGTAATCTGTGGACTATCAGAGTGTTGATGAAACACAGAAATTGCATCGGGATTGAATACAACAGTCACCATGCGCACTTTCCTCCATGGGAGTAATGTCTCAAACAGTCTACGCTTTGATCGTCTCTGGAAGACCAGTAGTAGTTTCCGATGCACATCTGGAGATATTCTGTAGTCTGTGGACTATCAGACTGTTGATGAAACTCACAAATTGCATTGGTATTGAATACAAGAGTCACCATGCGCACTTTTCTGCATTGGGAGTAATGTCTCAAAGAGTCTACGCTTTGATAGTGCTCTGGAAGATCAGTAGTAGTTTCCGATGCACATCTGGAGGCATTCTGTAATCTGTGGACTATCAGAGTGTTGATGAAACAAAGAATTAGCTTCGGGATTGAATACAACAGTCACCATGCGCACTTTCCTCCATGGGAGTGATGTCTCAAACAGTCCACGCTTTGATCGTTCCCAGGAAGACCAGTAGTAGTTTCAGATGCACATCTGGAGGCATTCTGTAATCTGTGGACTATCAGACTGTTGATGAATCACAGAAATTGCATCGGGATTGAATACAACAGTCACCATGCGCACTTTTCTCAATGGGCGTGAAGTCTCAAACAGTCTACGCTTTGATCGTTCCCTGGAAGACCAGTAGTAGTTTCCGATGCACATCTGGAGGCATTCTGTTATCTGTGGGCTATCAGAGTGTTGCTGAAACACAGATATTGCATCGGGATTGAATACAACAGTCACCATGCGCACATTCCTCCATTGGAGTAATTCTCAAACAGTCTACGCTTTGATCAATCCCTGGAAGACCATTAGTAGTTTCCGATGCACATCTGGAGGCATTATGTAATCTGTGGACTATCAGAGTGTTGATGAGACACAGAAATTGCGTCGGGATTGAATACAACAGTCACCATGCGCACTTTCCTCCATGGGAGTAATGTCTCTAACAGTCTACGATTTGATCGTTCCCTGCAAGACCAGTAGTAGTTTCCGATGCACATCTGGAGGCTTTCTGTAATCTGTGGACTATCAGAGTGTTGATGAAACACAGAAATTGCTTCCGGATTGAATACAACAGTCACCATGCGCACTTTCCTCCATGGGAGTAATGTCTCAAAATGTCTACGCTTTGATCGTCCCTGGAAGACCAGTAGTAGTTTCCGATGCACATCGGGAGGCATTCTGTAAACTGTGGACAATCAGACTGTTGATGAAACACAAAAATTGCATCGGGATTGAATACAACAGTCACCATGCGCACTTTTCTGCATTGGGAGTAACGTCTCAAAGAGTCTACGCTTTGATCGTGCTCTGGAAGACCAGTAGTAGTTTCCGATGCACATCTGGAGGAATTATGTAATCTGTGGACTATCAAACTGTTGATGAATCACAGAAATTGCATCGGGATTGAATACAACAGTCACCTTGCGCACTTTCCTCAATGGGAGTGATGTCTCAAACAGTCTACGCTTTGATCGTTCCCTGGAAGAATAGTAGTAGTTTCCGATGCACATCTGGAGGCATTCTGTTATCTGTGGACTATCAGAGTGTTCTGAAACACAGAAATTGCATCGGGATTGAATACAACAGTCACCATGCGGAGTTTCCTTCATAAGGGTAATTCTCTAAAAGTCTACGCTTGATCATTCCCTGGAAGACCAGTAGTAGTTTCCGATGCACATCTGGAGGCATTCTGTAATCTGTGGACTATCAGAGTGTTGATGAAACACATAAATTGCATCGGGATTGAATACAACAGTCACCCTGCGCACTTTCCTCCATGGGAGTAGTGTCTCAAACATTCTACGCTTTGATAGTTCTCTGGAAGACCAGAAGTAGTTTCCGATGCACATCAGGAGGCATTCTGAAATCTGTGGACTAACTGAGTGATGCTGAAACACAGAAATTGCATCGGGATTGATACAACATTCACCATGCGCACTTTGCTCTATGGGAGTAATTCTCAAACAGTCTACGCTTTGATCATTCCCTGGAAGACCAGTAGTAGTTTCCGATGCACATCTGGAGGCATTCTGTAATCTGTGGAATATCAGAGTGTTGATGAAACACAGAAATTGCATCGGGATTGAATACAACAGTCACCATGCGCACTTTCCTCCACGGGAGTAGTGTCTCAAACATTCTACTCTTTGATCGTTCTCTGGAAGACCAGAAGTAGTTTCCGATGCACATCTGGAGGCATTCTGAAATCTGTGGACTATTAGAGAGTTGACGAAAAACACAGAAATTGCATCGGGATTGAATACAACAGTCACCATGCGCACTTTCCTCCATGGGAGTAATTCTCAAACATGCTACGCTTTGATCGTTCCCTGGTAGACCAGTAGTAGTTTCCGATGCACATCTGGTGGCATTCTGTAATCTGTGGACTATCAGAGTGTTGATGAAACACAGAATTTGCATCGGGATTGAATACAACAGTCACCATGCGCACCTTCCTCCATGGGAATAATGTCTCTAACAGTCAACGCTTTGATCGTGCCCTGGAAGACCAGTAGTAGTTTCCGATGCACATATGGAGGCATTCTATAATCTGTGGAGTGTCAGAGTGTTGATGAAACACAGAAATTCCATCGGGATTGAATACAATAGTCACCATGCGCACCTTCCTCCATGGGAGTAATTTGTCCAAGAGTTTACGCTTTGATCGTTCCTTTGAAGACCAGTAGCAATTTCCGATGGACATCTGGAGGCATTCTGTAAATTGTGACTATCAGAGTGTTGATGAAACACAGAAATTGCATCGGGATTGAATACAACAGTCACCATAGATACTTTCCTCCATGGGAGTAGTGTCTCAAACAGTCTACGCCTTGATCGTTCGTTGGAAGACCAGAAGTAGTTTCCGATGCACATCTGCAGTCATTCTGAAATCTGTGGACTAACTGAGTGTTGATGAAACACAGAAATTGCATCGGGATTGAATACAACAGTCACCATGCGCACTTTCCTCCTTTCGAGTAATGTCTCAAACAGTCTACGCTTTGATCGTGTCCAGGAAGACCAGTAGTAGTTTCCGATGAACATCTGGTGGCATTCTGTAATCTGAGGATTTTCAGAGTGGTGATGAAACACAGAAATTGCATCGGGATTGAACACAACAGTCACCATGCGCACTTTCCTCCACGGGAGTAATATCTCATAGAGTCTACGCTTTGATCGTTCCCTGGAAGACCAGTAATAGTTTCCGATGGACATCTGGTGGCATTCTGTAATCTGTGGACTATCAGAGTGTTGATGAGACACAGAAATTGCATCGGGATTGAATACAACAGTCACCATGCGCACTTTCCTCCATGGGAGTAATGTCTCTAGCAGTCTACGCTTTGATCGTTCCCTGCAAGACCAGTAGTAGTTTCCGATGCACATCTGGAGGCTTTCTGTAATCTGTGGACTAACTGAGTGTTGATGGAACACAGAAATTGCATCGGGATAGAATACAACAGTCACCATGTTCGCTTCCCTCCATGGGAGTGATGTCTCAAACAGTCTACGCTTTGATCGTTCCCTGGAAGACCAGTAGTAGTTTCCGATGCACATCTGGAGGCATTCTGTTATCTGTGGACTATCAGAGTGTTCTGAAACACAGAAATTGCATCGGGATTGAATACAACAGTCACCATGCGGACTTTCCTTCATAAGGGTAATTCTCAAACAGTCTACGCTTGATCATTCCCTGGAAGACCAGTAGTAGTTTCCGATGCACATCTGGAGGCATTCTGTAATCTGTGGACTATCAGAGTGTTGATGAAACACATAAATTGCATCGGGATTGAATACAACAGTCACACTGCGCACTTTCCTCCATGGGAGTAGTGTCTCAAACATTCTACGCTTTGATAGTTCTCTGGAAGACCAGAAGTAGTTTCCGATGCACATCTGGAGGCATTCTGAAATCTGTGGACTAACTGAGTGTTGATGAAACACAGAAATTGCATCGGGATTGAATACAACAGTCACCATGCGCAGTTTCCTCCATGGGAGTAATGTCTCAAACAGTCTACGCTTTAATTGTTCTCTGGAAGACCAGTCCTAGTTTCCGATGCACATCTGGAAGCATTCTGTTATCTGTGGACTATCAGAGTGTTGCTGAAACACAGAAATTGCATCGGGATTGATACAACATTCACCATGCGCACTTTGCTTCATGGGAGTAATTCTCAAACAGTCTACGCTTTGATCATTCCCTGGAAGACCAGTAGTAGTTTCCGATGCACATCTGGAGGCATTCTGTAATCTGTGGAATATCAGAGTGTTGATGAAACACAGAAATTGCATCGGGATTGAATACAACAGTCACCATGCGCACTTTCCTCCACGGGAGTAATGTCTCAAACAGTCTACGCTTTGATCGTTTCCTGGAAGACCAACAGTAGTTTCCGATGGACATCTGGTGGCATTCTGTAATCTGTGGACTATCAGAGAGTTGATGAAACACAGAAATTGCGTCGGGATTGAAAACAACAGCCACCATGCGCACTTTCCTCCATGGGAGTAATGTCTCAAACAGTCTACGTTTTGATCGTTCCCTGGAAGACCAGTACTAGTTTCCGATGCACATCTGGAGATATTCTGTAATCTGTGGACTATCAGCCTGTTGATGAGACACAGAAATTGCATCGGGATTGAATACAACAGTCACCATGCGCAGTTTTCTGCATTGGGAGTAATGTCTCAAACAGTCTACGCTTTGATCGTGCTCTGGAAAACCAGTAGTAGTTTCCGATGCACATCTGGAGGCATTCTGTTATCTGTGGACTATCAGAGTGTTGCTGAAACACAGAAATTGCATCGGGATTGAAAACAAATGTCACCATGCGCACTTTTCTGCATTGGGACTAATTCTCAAAGAGTCTACGCTTTGATCGTGGCCTGGAAGACCAGTAGTAGTTTCCGATGAACATCTGGAGGAATTCTGTAATCTTTGGAGTGTCGGAGTGTTGATGAAACACAGAAATTGCATCGGGATTGAATACAACAGTCACAACGCGCTCTTTCCTCCACGGGAGTAATGTCTCAAACAGTCTACGCTTTGATCGTTCCCTGGAAGACCAGTAGTAGATTCCGATGCACATCTGGAGGCATTCTGTAATCTGTGGAGTATCAGAGTGTTGATGAAACACAGAAATTGCATCGGGATTGAATACAACAGTCACCATGCGCACCTTCCTCCATGGGAGTAATGTCTCAAAGAAATTACGCTTTGATCGTTCCCTGGAAGACCAGTAGTAGTTTCCGATGCACATATGGAGGCATTCTATAATCTGTGGAGTGTCAGAGTGTTGATGAAACACAGAAATTCCATCGGGATTGAATACAACAGTCACCATGCGCACCTTCCTCCATGGGAGTAATGTGTGCAAGAGTTTACGCTTTGATCGTTCCCTGGAAGACCAGTAGTAATTTCCGATGGACGTCTGGAGGCATTCTGTAATCTGTGACTATCAGAGTGTTGATGAAACACAGATATTGCATCGGGATTGAATACAACAGCCACCATGCGCACTTTCCTCCATGGGAGTAGTGACTCAAACAGTCTACGCCTTGATCGTCCCTTGGAAGACCAGAAGTAGTTTCCGATGCACATTTGGAGTCATTCTGAAATCTGTGGACTAACTGAGTGTTGATGAAACACAGAAATTGCATCGGGACTGTATACAACAGTCACCATGCGCACTTTCCTCCATGGGAGTAATGTCTCAAAGAGTCTACGCTTTGATCGTGCTCTGGAAGACCAGTAGTAGTTTCCGATGCACATCTGGAGGCATTCTGTAATCTGTGGACTATCAAACTGTTGATGAATCACAGAAATTGCATCGGGATTGAATACAACAGTCACCATGCGCACTTTCCTCAATGGGAGTGATGTCTCAAACAGTCTACGCTTTGATCGTTCCCTGGAAGAATAGTAGTAGTTTCCGATGCACATCTGGAGGCATTCTGTTATCTGTGGACTATCAGAGTGTTCTGAAACACAGAAATTGCATCGGGATTGAATACAACAGTCACCATGCGGAGTTTCCTTCATAAGGGTAATTCTCTAAAAGTCTACGCTTGATCATTCCCTGGAAGACCAGTAGTAGTTTCCGATGCACATCTGGAGGCATTCTGTAATCTGTGGACTATCAGAGTGTTGATGAAACACATAAATTGCATCGGGATTGAATACAACAGTCACCCTGCGCACTTTCCTCCATGGGAGTAGTGTCTCAAACATTCTACGCTTTGATAGTTCTCTGGAAGACCAGAAGTAGTTTCCGATGCACATCAGGAGGCATTCTGAAATCTGTGGACTAACTGAGTGTTGCTGAAACACAGAAATTGCATCGGGATTGATACAACATTCACCATGCGCACTTTGCTTCATGGGAGTAATTCTCAAACAGTCTACGCTTTGATCATTCCCTGGAAGACCAGTAGTAGTTTCCGATGCACATCTGGAGGCATTCTGTAATCTGTGGAATATCAGAGTGTTGATGAAACACAGAAATTGCATCGGGATTGAATACAACAGTCACCATGCGCACTTTCCTCCACGGGAGTAATGTCTCAAACAGTCTACGCTTTGATCGTTTCCTGGAAGACCAACAGTAGTTTCCGATGGACATCTGGTGGCATTCTGTAATCTGTGGACTATCAGAGAGTTGATGAAACACAGAAATTGCGTCGGGATTGAAAACAACAGCCACCATGCGCACTTTCCTCCATGGGAGTAATGTCTCAAACAGTCTACGTTTTGATCGTTCCCTGGAAGACCAGTACTAGTTTCCGATGCACATCTGGAGATATTCTGTAATCTGTGGACTATCAGCCTGTTGATGAGACACAGAAATTGCATCGGGATTGAATACAACAGACACCATGCGCACTTTTCTGCATTGGGAGTAATGTCTCAAACAGTCTACGCTTTGATCGTGCTCTGGAAAACCAGTAGTAGTTTCCGATGCACATCTGGAGGCATTCTGTTATCTGTGGACTATCAGAGTGTTGCTGAAACACAGAAATTGCATCGGGATTGAATACAACAGTCACCATGCGCACCTTCCTCCATGGGAGTAATGTCTCAAAGAAATTACGCTTTGATCGTTCCCTGGAAGACCAGTAGTAGTTTCCGATGCACATATGGAGGCATTCTATAATCTGTGGAGTGTCAGAGTGTTGATGAAACACAGAAATTCCATCGGGATTGAATACAACAGTCACCATGCGCACCTTCCTCCATGGGAGTAATGTGTGCAAGAGTTTACGCTTTGATCGTTCCCTGGAAGACCAGTAGTAATTTCCGATGGACGTCTGGAGGCATTCTGTAATCTGTGACTATCAGAGTGTTGATGAAACACAGATATTGCATCGGGATTGAATACAACAGCCACCATGCGCACTTTCCTCCATGGGAGTAGTGACTCAAACAGTCTACGCATTGATCGTCCCTTGGAAGACCAGAAGTAGTTTCCGATGCACATTTGGAGTCATTCTGAAATCTGTGGACTAACTGAGTGTTGATGAAACACAGAAATTGCATCGGGACTGTATACAACAGTCACCATGCGCACTTTCCTCCATGGGAGTAATGTCTCAAAAAGTCTACGCTTTGATCGTCCCTGGAAGACCAGTAGTAGTTTCCGATGCACATCGGGAGGCATTCTGTAAACTGTGGACAATCAGACTGTTGATGAAACACAAAAATTGCATCGGGATTGAATACAACAGTCACCATGCGCACTTTTCTGCATTGGGAGTAACGTCTCAAAGAGTCTACGCTTTGATCGTGCTCTGGAAGACCAGTAGTAGTTTCCGATGCACATCTGGAGGCATTCTGTAATCTGTGGACTATCAAACTGTTGATGAATCACAGAAATTGCATCGGGATTGAATACAACAGTCACCATGCGCACTTTCCTCAATGGGAGTGATGTCTCAAACAGTCTACGCTTTGATCGTTCCCTGGAAGAATAGTAGTAGTTTCCGATGCACATCTGGAGGCATTCTGTTATCTGTGGACTATCAGAGTGTTCTGAAACACAGAAATTGCATCGGGATTGAATACAACAGTCACCATGCGGAGTTTCCTTCATAAGGGTAATTCTCTAAAAGTCTACGCTTGATCATTCCCTGGAAGACCAGTAGTAGTTTCCGATGCACATCTGGAGGCATTCTGTAATCTGTTTACTATCAGAGTGTTGATGAAACACATAAATTGCATCGGGATTGAATACAACAGTCACCCTGCGCACTTTCCTCCATGGGAGTAGTGTCTCAAACATTCTACGCTTTGATAGTTCTCTGGAAGACCAGAAGTAGTTTCCGATGCACATCAGGAGGCATTCTGAAATCTGTGGACTAACTGAGTGTTGCTGAAACACAGAAATTGCATCGGGATTGATACAACATTCACCATGCGCACTTTGCTGTATGGGAGTAATTCTCAAACAGTCTACGCTTTGATCATTCCCTGGAAGACCAGTAGTAGTTTCCGATGCACATCTGGAGGCATTCTGTAATCTGTGGAATATCAGAGTGTTGATAAAACACAGAAATTGCATCGGGATTGAATACAACAGTCACCATGCGCACTTTCCTCCACGGGAGTAGTGTCTCAAACATTCTACTCTTTGATCGTTCTCTGGAAGACCAGAAGTAGTTTCCGATGCACATCTGGAGGCATTCTGAAATCTGTGGACTATTAGAGAGGTGACGAAAAACACAGAAATTGCATCGGGATTGAATACAACAGTCACCATGCGCACTTTCCTCCATGGGAGTAATTCTCAAACATGCTACGCTTTGATCGTTCCCTGGTAGACCAGTAGTAGTTTCCGATGCACATCTGGTGGCATTCTGTAATCTGTGGACTATCAGAGTGTTGATGAAACACAGAATTTGCATCGGGATTGAATACAACAGTCACCATGCGCACCTTCCTCCATGGGAATAATGTCTCTAACAGTCAACGCTTTGATCGTGCCCTGGAAGACCAGTAGTAGTTTCCGATGCACATATGGAGGCATTCTATAATCTGTGGAGTGTCAGAGTGTTGATGAAACACAGAAATTCCATCGGGATTGAATACAATAGTCACCATGCGCACCTTCCTCCATGGGAGTAATTTGTCCAAGAGTTTACGCTTTGATCGTTCCTTTGAAGACCAGTAGCAATTTCCGATGGACATCTGGAGGCATTCTGTAAATTGTGACTATCAGAGTGTTGATGAAACACAGAAATTGCATCGGGATTGAATACAACAGTCACCATAGATACTTTCCTCCATGGGAGTAGTGTCTCAAAGAGTCTACGCCTTGATCGTTCGTTGGAAGACCAGAAGTAGTTTCCGATGCACATCTGCAGTCATTCTGAAATCTGTGGACTAACTGAGTGTTGATGAAACACAGAAATTGCATCGGGATTGAATACAACAGTCACCATGCGCACTTTCCTCCTTTCGAGTAATGTCTCAAACAGTCTACGCTTTGATCGTGTCCAGGAAGACCAGTAGTAGTTTCCGATGAACATCTGGAGGCAATCTGTAATCTGTGGACTATCAGAGTGTTGATGAAATACAGAAATTGAATCGGGATTGAATACAACAGTCACCATGTTCGCTTCCCTCCATGGGAGTAGTTCTCAATCAGTATACGCTTTGAACGTTCCCTGGAAGACCAGTAGTAGTTTCCGATGAACATCTGGTGGCATTCTGTAATCTGAGGATTTTCAGAGTGGTGATGAAACACAGAAATTGCATCGGGATTGAACACAACAGTCACCATGCGCACTTTCCTCCACGGGAGTAATATCTCATAGAGTCTACGCTTTGATCGTTCCCTGGAAGACCAGTAATAGTTTCCGATGGACATCTGGTGGCATTCTGTAATCTGTGGACTATCAGAGTGTTGATGAGACACAGAAATTGCATCGGAATTGAATACAACAGTCACCATGCGCACTTTCCTCCATGGGAGTAATGTCTCTAACAGTCTACGCTTTGATCGTTCCCTGCAAGACCAGTAGTAGTTTCCGATGCACATCTGGAGGCTTCCTGTAATCTGTGGACTAACTGAGTGTTGATGGAACACAGAAATTGCATCGGGATAGAATACAACAGTCACCATGTTCGCTTCCCTCCATGGGAGTGATGTCTCAAACAGTCTACGCTTTGATCGTTCCCTGGAAGACCAGTAGTAGTTTCCGATGCACATCTGGAGGCATTCTGTTATCTGTGGACTATCAGAGTGTTCTGAAACACAGAAATTGCATCGGGATTGAATACAACAGTCACCATGCGGACTTTCCTTCATAAGGGTAATTCTCAAACAGTCTACGCTTGATCATTCCCTGGAAGACCAGTAGTAGTTTCCGATGCACATCTGGAGGCATTCTGTAATCTGTGGACTATCAGAGTGTTGATGAAACACATAAATTACATCGGGATTGAATACAACAGTCACACTGCGCACTTTCCTCCATGGGAGTAGTGTCTCAAACATTCTACGCTTTGATAGTTCTCTGGAAGACCAGAAGTAGTTTCCGATGCACATCTGGAGGCATTCTGAAATCTGTGGACTAACTGAGTGTTGATGAAACACAGAAATTGCATCGGGATTGAATACAACAGTCACCATGCGCAGTTTCCTCCATGGGAGTAATGTCTCAAACAGTCTACGCTTTAATTGTTCTCTGGAAGACCAGTCCTAGTTTCCGATGCACATCTGGAAGCATTCTGTTATCTGTGGACTATCAGAGTGTTGCTGAAACACAGAAATTGCATCGGGATTGATACAACATTCACCATGCGCACTTTGCTTCATGGGAGTAATTCTCAAACAGTCTACGCTTTGATCATTCCCTGGAAGACCAGTAGTAGTTTCCGATGCACATCTGGAGGCATTCTGTAATCTGTGGAATATCAGAGTGTTGATGAAACACAGAAATTGCATCGGGATTGAATACAACAGTCACCATGCGCACTTTCCTCCACGGGAGTAATGTCTCAAACAGTCTACGCTTTGATCGTTTCCTGGAAGACCAACAGTAGTTTCCGATGGACATCTGGTGGCATTCTGTAATCTGTGGACTATCAGAGAGTTGATGAAACACAGAAATTGCGTCGGGATTGAAAACAACAGCCACCATGCGCAATTTCCTCCATGGGAGTAATGTCTCAAACAGTCTACGTTTTGATCGTTCCCTGGAAGACCAGTACTAGTTTCCGATGCACATCTGGAGATATTCTGTAATCTGTGGACTATCAGCCTGTTGATGAGACACAGAAATTGCATCGGGATTGAATACAACAGTCACCATGCGCACTTTTCTGCATTGGGAGTAATGTCTCAAACAGTCTACGCTTTGATCGTGCTCTGGAAAACCAGTAGTAGTTTCCGATGCACATCTGGAGGCATTCTGTTATCTGTGGACTATCAGAGTGTTGCTGAAACACAGAAATTGCATCGGGATTGAAAACAAATGTCACCATGCGCACTTTTCTGCATTGGGACTAATTCTCAAAGAGTCTACGCTTTGATCGTGGTCTGGAAGACCAGTAGTAGTTTCCGATGAACATCTGGAGGAATTCTGTAATCTTTGGAGTGTCGGAGTGTTGATGAAACACAGAAATTGCATCGGGATTGAATACAACAGTCACAACGCGCTCTTTCCTCCACGGGAGTAATGTCTCAAACAGTCTACGCTTTGATCGTTCCCTGGAAGACCAGTAGTAGATTCCGATGCACATCTGGAGGCATTCTGTAATCTGTGGAGTATCAGAGTGTTGATGAAACACAGAAATTGCATCGGGATTGAATACAACAGTCACCATGCGCACCTTCCTCCATGGGAGTAATGTCTCAAAGAAATTACGCTTTGATCGTTCCCTGGAAGACCAGTAGTAGTTTCCGATGCACATATGGAGGCATTCTATAATCTGTGGAGTGTCAGAGTGTTGATGAAACACAGAAATTCCATCGGGATTGAATACAACAGTCACCATGCGCACCTTCCTCCATGGGAGTAATGTGTGCAAGAGTTTACGCTTTGATCGTTCCCTGGAAGACCAGTAGTAATTTCCGATGGACGTCTGGAGGCATTCTGTAATCTGTGACTATCAGAGTGTTGATGAAACACAGATATTGCATCGGGATTGAATACAACACCCACCATGCGCACTTTCCTCCTTTCGAGTAATGTCTCAAACAGTCTACGCTTTGATCGTGTCCAGGAAGACCAGTAGTAGTTTCCGATGAACATCTGGAGGCAATCTGTAATCTGTGGACTATCAGAGTGTTGATGAATTACAGAAATTGAATCGGGATTGAATACAACAGTCACCATGTTCGCTTCCCTCCATGGGAGTAATTCTCAATCAGTATACGCTTTGATCGTTCCCTGGAAGACCAGTAGTAGTTTCCGATGAACATCTGGTGGCATTCTGTAATCTGAGGATTTTCAGAGTGGTGATGAAACACAGAAATTGCATCGGGATTGAACACAACAGTCACCATGCGCACTTTCCTCCACGGGAGTAATATCTCATAGATTCTACGCTTTGATCGTTCCCTGGAAGACCAGTAATAGTTTCCGATGGACATCTGGTGGCATTCTGTAATCTGTGGACTATCAGAGTGTTGATGAGACACAGAAATTGCATCGGGATTGAATACAACAGTCACCATGCGCACTTTCCTCCATGGGAGTAATGTCTCTAACAGTCTACGCTTTGATCGTTCCCTGCAAGACCAGTAGTAGTTTCCGATGCACATCTGGAGGCTTTCTGTAATCTGTGGACTAACTGAGTGTTGATGGAACACAGAAATTGCATCGGGATAGAATACAACAGTCACCATGTTCGCTTCCCTCCATGGGAGTGATGTCTCAAACAGTCTACGCTTTGATCGTTCCCTGGAAGACCAGTAGTAGTTTCCGATGCACATCTGGAGGCATTCTGTTATCCGTGGACTATCAGAGTGTTCTGAAACACAGAAATTGCATCGGGATTGAATACAACAGTCACCATGCGGACTTTCCTTCATAAGGGTAATTCTCAAACAGTCTACGCTTGATCATTCCCTGGAAGACCAGTAGTAGTTTCCGATGCACATCTGGAGGCATTCTGTAATCTGTGGACTATCAGAGTGTTGATGAAACACATAAATTGCATCGGGATTGAATACAACAGTCACACTGCGCACTTTCCTCCATGGAAGTAGTGTCTCAAACATTCTACGCTTTGATAGTTCTCTGGAAGACCAGAAGTAGTTTCCGATGCACATCTGGAGGCATTCTGAAATCTGTGGACTAACTGAGTGTTGATGAAACACAGAAATTGCATCGGGATTGAATACAACAGTCACCATGCGCAGTTTCCTCCATGGGAGTAATGTCTCAAACAGTCTACGCTTTAATTGTTCTCTGGAAGACCAGTCCTAGTTTCCGATGCACATCTGGAAGCATTCTGTTATCTGTGGACTATCAGAGTGTTGCTGAAACACAGAAATTGCATCGGGATTGATACAACATTCACCATGCGCACTTTGCTTCATGGGAGTAATTCTCAAACAGTCTACGCTTTGATCATTCCCTGGAAGACCAGTAGTAGTTTCCGATGCACATCTGGAGGCATTCTGTAATCTGTGGAATATCAGAGTGTTGATGAAACACAGAAATTGCATCGGGATTGAATACAACAGTCACCATGCGCACTTTCCTCCACGGGAGTAATGTCTCAAACAGTCTACGCTTTGATCGTTTCCTGGAAGACCAACAGTAGTTTCCGATGGACATCTGGTGGCATTCTGTAATCTGTGGACTATCAGAGAGTTGATGAAACACAGAAATTGCGTCGGGATTGAAAACAACAGCCACCATGCGCACTTTCCTCCATGGGAGTAATGTCTCAAACAGTCTACGTTTTGATCGTTCCCTGGAAGACCAGTACTAGTTTCCGATGCACATCTGGAGATATTCTGTAATCTGTGGACTATCAGCCTGTTGATGAGACACAGAAATTGCATCGGGATTGAATACAACAGTCACCATGCGCACTTTTCTGCATTGGGAGTAATGTCTCAAACAGTCTACGCTTTGATCGTGCTCTGGAAAACCAGTAGTAGTTTCCGATGCACATCTGGAGGCATTCTGTTATCTGTGGACTATCAGAGTGTTGCTGAAACACAGAAATTGCATCGGGATTGAAAACAAATGTCACCATGCGCACTTTTCTGCATTGGGACTAATTCTCAAAGAGTCTACGCTTTGATCGTGGCCTGGAAGACCAGTAGTAGTTTCCGATGAACATCTGGAGGAATTCTGTAATCTTTGGAGTGTCGGAGTGTTGATGAAACACAGAAATTGCATCGGGATTGAATACAACAGTCACAACGCGCTCTTTCCTCCACGGGAGTAATGTATCAAACAGTCTACGCTTTGATCGTTCCCTGGAAGACCAGTAGTAGATTCCGATGCACATCTGGAGGCATTCTGTAATCTGTGGAGTATCAGAGTGTTGATGAAACACAGAAATTGCATCGGGATTGAATACAACAGTCACCATGCGCACCTTCCTCCATGGGAGTAATGTCTCAAAGAAATTACGCTTTGATCGTTCCCTGGAAGACCAGTAGTAGTTTCCGATGCACATATGGAGGCATTCTATAATCTGTGGAGTGTCAGAGTGTTGATGAAACACAGAAATTCCATCGGGATTGAATACAACAGTCACCATGCGCACCTTCCTCCATGGGAGTAATGTGTGCAACAGTTTACGCTTTGATCGTTCCCTGGAAGACCAGTAGTAATTTCCGATGGACGTCTGGAGGCATTCTGTAATCTGTGACTATCAGAGTGTTGATGAAACACAGATATTGCATCGGGATTGAATACAACAGCCACCATGCGCACTTTCCTCCATGGGAGTAGTGTCTCAAACAGTCTACGCCTTGATCGTCCCTTGGAAGACCAGAAGTAGTTTCCGATGCACATCTGGAGTCATTCTGAAATCTGTGGACTAACTGAGTGTTGATGAAACACAGAAATTGCATCAGGACAGTATACAACAGTCACCATACGCACTTTCCTCCTTTCGAGTAATGCCTCAAACAGTCTACGCTTTGATCGTTCCCAGGAAGACCAGTAGTAGTTTCCGTTGAACATCTGGAGGCATTCTGTAATCTGTGGACTATCAGAGTGTTGATGAAACACAGAAATTGCATCGGGATTGAATACAACTGTCACCATGCCCACTTTCCTCCACGGGAGTAATGTCTCAAACAGTCTACGCTTTGATCGTTCCCTGGAAGACCAGTAGTACTTTCCGATGCACATCTGGAGATATTCTGTAATCTGTGGACTATCAGACTGTTGATGAGACACAGAAATTGCATCGGGATTGAATACAACGGTCACCATGCGCACTTTTCTGCAATGGGAGTAATGTCTCAAGCACTCTACGCTTTGATCGTGCTCTGGAAGACCAGTAATAGTTTCCGATGCACATCTGGAGGCATTCTGTAATCTGTGGACTATCAGAGTGTTGATGAAACACAGAAATTGCACCGGGATGGAATACAACAGTCACAACGTGCACTTTCCTCCACGGGAGTAATGTCTCAAACAGTCTACGCTTTGATCGTTCCCTGGAAGAACAGTAGTAGTTTCCGATGCACATCTGGTGGCATTCTGTAATCTATGGAATATCAGAGTGTTGATGAAATACAGAAATTGCATCGGGATTGAATACAACGGTCACCATGCGCAGTTTCCTCCATGGGAGTAATGTCTCAAAGAGTATACGCTTTGATCGTTCACTGGAAGACCAGTAGTAGTTTCCGATGAACATCTGGTGGCATTCTGTAATCTGAGGACTATCAGAGTGTTGATGAAACACAGAAATTCCATCGGGATTGAACACAACAGTCACCATGCGCACTTTCCTCCACGGGAGTAATGTCTCATAGAGTCTACGCTTTGATCGTTCCCTGCAAGAACAGTAGTAGATTCCGATGCACATCTGGAGGCTTTCTGTAATCTTGTGGACTATCAGAGTGTTGATGAAACACAGAAATTGCATCGGGATTGAATACAACAGTCACCATGGGCACTTTCCTCCATGGGAGTAATGTCTCAAACAGTCTACGGTTTGATCGTCCCTGGAAGACCAGTAGTAGTTTCCGATGCACATCTGGAGGCATTCTGTAATCTGTGGACTATCAGACTGTTGATGAATCACAGAAATTGCATCGGGATTGAATACAACAGTCACCATGTGCACTTTCCTCAATGGGAGTTATGTCTCAAACAGTCTACGCTTTGATCGTTCCCTAGAAGACCAGTAGTAGTTTCCGATGCACTTCTGGAGGCATTCTGTTATCTGTGGACTATCAGAGTGTTGCTGAAACACAGAAATTGCATCGGGATTGAATACAACGGTCACCATGCGCACTTTCCTTCATGGGAGAAGTGTCTCAAACATTCTACGCTTTGATAGTTCTCTGGAAGACCAGAAGTAGTTTACGATGCACATCTGGAGGCATTCTGAAATCTGTGGACTGACTGAGTGTTGATGAAACACAGAAATTGCGTCGGGATATAATACAACAGTCACCATGCGCACTTTCCTTCTTTCGAGTAATGTCTCAAACAGTCTACGCTTTGATCGTTCATAGGAAGACCAATAGTAGTTTCCGATGCACATCTGGAGGCATTCTGTAATTTGTGGACTATCAGAGTGTTGATGAAACACAGAAATTGCTTCGGGATTGAATACAACAGTCACCATGCGCACTTCCCTCCACGGGAGTAATGTCTCAAACAGTCTACGCTTTGATCGTGCTCTGGAAGACCAGTAATAGTTTCCGATGCACATATGGAGGCATTCTGTAATCTGTGACTATCAGAGTGTTGATGAAATACAGAAATTGCATCGGGCTTGAATACAACGGTCACCATGGGCAGTTTCCTCCATGGGAGTAATTCTCAAACATTCTACGCTTTGATCGTTCCCTGGAAGACCAGTAGTAGTTTCCGATGCACATCTGGAGGCATTCTGAAATCTGTGGACTATCAGAGTGTTGATGAAACACATAAATTGCATCGGGATTGAATACAACAGTCACCATGAGCACTTTCCTCCACGGGAGTAGTGTCTCAAACATTCTACGCTTTGATCGTTCTCTGGAAGACCAGAAGTAGTTTCCGATGCACATCTGGAGGCATTCTGAAATCTGTGGACTAACTGAGTGTTGATGAAACACAGAAATTGCATCGGGATTGAATACAACAGTCACCATGCGCACTTTCCTCCATGGGAGTAATGTCTCAAACAGTCTACGCTTTGATTGTTCTCTGGAAGACCAGTCCTAGTTTCCGATGCACATCTGGAAGCATTCTGTTATCTGTGGACTATCAGAGTGTTGCTGAAACACAGAAATTGCATCGGCATTGAATACAACAGTCACCATGCGCACTTTCCTCCATGGGAGTAATTCTCAAACATGCTACGCTTTGATCGTTCCCTGGTAGACCACTAGTAGTTTCCGATGCACATCTGGTGGCATTCTGTAATCTGTGGACTATCAGAGTGTTGATGAAACACAGAAATTGCACCGGGATTGAATACAACAGTCACAACGTGCACTTTCCTCCACGGGAGTAATGTCTCAAACAGTCTACGCTTTGATCGTTCCCTGGAAGAACAGTAGTAGTTTCCGATGCACATCTGGTGGCATTCTGTAATCTATGGAGTATCAGAGTGTTGATGAAATACAGAAATTGCATCGGGATTGAATACAACGGTCACCATGCGCAGTTTCCTCCATGGGAGTAATTCTCAAAATTTCTACGCTTTGATCGTTCCCTGGAAGACCAGTAGTAGTTTCCGATGCACATCTGGAGGCATTCTGTAATCTGTGGGCTATCAGAGCGTTGATGAAACACAAAAATTTCATCGGGATTGATTACAACAGTCAACATGCGCACCTTCCTTCGTGGGAGTAATGTCTCTAACAGTCTACGCTTTGATCGTTCCCTGGAAGACCAGTAGTAGTTTCCGATGCACATCTGGAGGCATACTGTAATCTGTGGAGTATCAGAGTGTTGATGAAACACAGAAATTGCATCGGGATTGAATACAACAGTCACCATGCGCACCTTCCTCCTTGGGAGTAATGTGTCAAAGAGTATAGGCTTTGATCGTTCACTGGAAGACCAGTAGTAGTTTCCGATGAACATCTGGTGGCATTCTGTAATCTGAGGACTATCAGAGTGTTGATGAAACACAGAAATTCCATCGGGATTGAACACAACAGTCACCATGCGCACTTTCCTCCACGGGAGTAATGTCTCATAGGGTCTACGCTTTGATCGTTCCCTGCAAGAACAGTAGTAGATTCCGATGCACATCTGGAGGCTTTCTGTAATCTTGTGGACTATCAGAGTGTTGATGAAACACAGAAATTGCATCGGGATTGAATACAACAGTCACCATGAGCACTTTCCTCCATGGGAGTAATGTCTCAAACAGTCTACGGTTTGATCGTCCCTGGAAGACCAGTAGTAGTTTCCGATGCACATCTGGAGGCATTCTGTAATCTGTGGACTATCAGACTGTTGATGAATCACAGAAATTGCATCGGGATTGAATACAACAGTCACCATGAGCACTTTCCTCAATGGGAGTTATGTCTCAAACAGTCTACGCTTTGATCGTTCCCTAGAAGACCAGTAGTAGTTTCCGATGCACTTCTGGAGGCATTCTGTTATCTGTGGACTATCAGAGTGTTGCTGAAACACAGAAATTGCATCGGGATTGAATACAACGGTCACCATGCGCACTTTCCTTCATGGGAGAAGTGTCTCAAACATTCTACGCTTTGATAGTTCTCTGGAAGACCAGAAGTAGTTTACGATGCACATCTGGAGGCATTCTGAAATCTGTGGACTGACTGAGTGTTGATGAAACACAGAAATTGCGTCGGGATATAATACAACAGTCACCATGCGCACTTTCCTTCTTTCGAGTAATGTCTCAAACAGTCTACGCTTTGATCGTTCATAGGAAGACCAATAGTAGTTTCCGATGCACATCTGGAGGCATTCTGTAATTTGTGGACTATCAGAGTGTTGATGAAACACAGAAATTGCATCGGGATTGAATACAACAGTCACCATGCGCACTTCCCTCCACGGGAGTAATGTCTCAAACAGTCTACGCTTTGATCGTGCTCTGGAAGACCAGTAATAGTTTCCGATGCACATATGGAGGCATTCTGTAATCTGTGACTATCAGAGTGTTGATGAAATACAGAAATTGCATCGGGCTTGAATACAACGGTCACCATGGGCAGTTTCCTCCATGGGAGTAATTCTCAAACATTCTACGCTTTGATCTTTCCCTGGAAGACCAGTAGTAGTTTCCGATGCACATCTGGAGGCATTCTGAAATCTGTGGACTATCAGAGTGTTGATGAAACACATAAATTGCATCGGGATTGAATACAACAGTCACCATGCGCACTTTCCTCCACGGGAGTAATGTCTCAAACAGTCTACGCTTTGATCGTTTCCTGGAAGACCAACAGTAGTTTCCGATGGACATCTGGTGGCATTCTGTAATCTGTGGACTATCAGAGAGTTGATGAAACACAGAAATTGCGTCGGGATTGAAAACAACAGCCACCATGCGCACTTTCCTCCATGGGAGTAATGTCTCAAACAGTCTACGTTTTGATCGTTCCCTGGAAGACCAGTACTAGTTTCCGATGCACATCTGGAGATATTCTGTAATCTGTGGACTATCAGCCTGTTGATGAGACACAGAAATTGCATCGGGATTGAATACAACAGTCACCATGCGCACTTTTCTGCATTGGGAGTAATGTCTCAAACAGTCTACGCTTTGATCGTGCTCTGGAAAACCAGTAGTAGTTTCCGATGCACATCTGGAGGCATTCTGTTATCTGTGGACTATCAGAGTGTTGCTGAAACACAGAAATTGCATCGGGATTGAAAACAAATGTCACCATGCGCACTTTTCTGCATTGGGACTAATTCTCAAAGAGTCTACGCTTTGATCGTGGCCTGGAAGACCAGTAGTAGTTTCCGATGAACATCTGGAGGAATTCTGTAATCTTTGGAGTGTCGGAGTGTTGATGAAACACAGAAATTGCATCGGGATTGAATACAACAGTCACAACGCGCTCTTTCCTCCACGGGAGTAATGTATCAAACAGTCTACGCTTTGATCGTTCCCTGGAAGACCAGTAGTAGATTCCGATGCACATCTGGAGGCATTCTGTAATCTGTGGAGTATCAGAGTGTTGATGAAACACAGAAATTGAATCGGGATTGAATACAACAGTCACCATGCGCACCTTCCTCCATGGGAGTAATGTCTCAAAGAAATTACGCTTTGATCGTTCCCTGGAAGACCAGTAGTAGTTTCCGATGCACATATGGAGGCATTCTATAATCTGTGGAGTGTCAGAGTGTTGATGAAACACAGAAATTCCATCGGGATTGAATACAACAGTCACCATGCGCACCTTCCTCCATGGGAGTAATGTGTTTAACAGTTTACGCTTTGATCGTTCCCTGGAAGACCAGTAGTAATTTCCGATGGACGTCTGGAGGCATTCTGTAATCTGTGACTATCAGAGTGTTGATGAAACACAGATATTGCATCGGGATTGAATACAACAGCCACCATGCGCACTTTCCTCCATGGGAGTAGTGTCTCAAACAGTCTACGCCTTGATCGTCCCTTGGAAGACCAGAAGTAGTTTCCGATGCACATCTGGAGTCATTCTGAAATCTGTGGACTAACTGAGTGTTGATGAAACACAGAAATTGCATCAGGACTGTATACAACAGTCACCATACGCACTTTCCTCCTTTCGAGTAATGCCTCAAACAGTCTACGCTTTGATCGTTCCCAGGAAGACCAGTAGTAGTTTCCGTTGAACATCTGGAGGCATTCTGTAATCTGTGGACTATCAGAGTGTTGATGAAACACAGAAATTGCATCGGGATTGAATACAACTGTCACCATGCCCACTTTCCTCCACGGGAGTAATGTCTCAAACAGTCTACGCTTTGATCGTTCCCTGGAAGACCAGTAGTACTTTCCGATGCACATCTGGAGATATTCTGTAATCTGTGGACTATCAGACTGTTGATGAGACACAGAAATTGCATCGGGATTGAATACAACGGTCACCATGCGCACTTTTCTGCAATGGGAGTAATGTCTCAAGCACTCTACGCTTTGATCGTGCTCTGGAAGACCAGTAATAGTTTCCGATGCACATCTGGAGGCATTCTGTAATCTGTGGACTATCAGAGTGTTGATGAAACACAGAAATTGCACCGGGATGGAATACAACAGTCACAACGTGCACTTTCCTCCACGGGAGTAATGTCTCAAACAGTCTACGCTTTGATCGTTCCCTGGAAGAACAGTAGTAGTTTCCGATGCACATCTGGTGGCATTCTGTAATCTATGGAGTATCAGAGTGTTGATGAAATACAGAAATTGCATCGGGATTGAATACAACGGTCACCATGCGCAGTTTCCTCCATGGGAGTAATGTCTCAAAGAGTATACGCTTTGATCGTTCACTGGAAGACCAGTAGTAGTTTCCGATGAACATCTGGTGGCATTCTGTAATCTGAGGACTATCAGAGTGTTGATGAAACACAGAAATTCCATCGGGATTGAACACAACAGTCACCATGCGCACTTTCCTCCACGGGAGTAATGTCTCATAGAGTCTACGCTTTGATCGTTCCCTGCAAGAACAGTAGTAGATTCCGATGCACATCTGGAGGCTTTCTGTAATCTTGTGGACTATCAGAGTGTTGATGAAACACAGAAATTGCATCGGGATTGAATACAACAGTCACCATGAGCACTTTCCTCCATGGGAGTAATGTCTCAAACAGTCTACGGTTTGATCGTCCCTGGAAGACCAGTAGTAGTTTCCGATGCACATCTGGAGGCATTCTGTAATCTGTGGACTATCAGACTGTTGATGAATCACAGAAATTGCATCGGGATTGAATACAACAGTCACCATGTGCACTTTCCTCAATGGGAGTTATGTCTCAAACAGTCTACGCTTTGATCGTTCCCTAGAAGACCAGTAGTAGTTTCCGATGCACTTCTGGAGGCATTCTGTTATCTGTGGACTATCAGAGTGTTGCTGAAACACAGAAATTGCATCGGGATTGAATACAACGGTCACCATGCGCACTTTCCTTCATGGGAGAAGTGTCTCAAACATTCTACGCTTTGATAGTTCTCTGGAAGACCAGAAGTAGTTTACGATGCACATCTGGAGGCATTCTGAAATCTGTGGACTGACTGAGTGTTGATGAAACACAGAAATTGCGTCGGGATATAATACAACAGTCACCATGCGCACTTTCCTTCTTTCGAGTAATGTCTCAAACAGTCTACGCTTTGATCGTTCATAGGAAGACCAATAGTAGTTTCCGATGCACATCTGGAGGCATTCTGTAATTTGTGGACTATCAGAGTGTTGATGAAACACAGAAATTGCTTCGGGATTGAATACAACAGTCACCATGCGCACTTCCCTCCACGGGAGTAATGTCTCAAACAGTCTACGCTTTGATCGTGCTCTGGAAGACCAGTAATAGTTTCCGATGCACATATGGAGGCATTCTGTAATCTGTGACTATCAGAGTGTTGATGAAATACAGAAATAGCATCGGGCTTGAATACAACGGTCACCATGGGCAGTTTCCTCCATGGGAGTAATTCTCAAACATTCTACGCTTTGATCGTTCCCTGGAAGACCAGTAGTAGTTTCCGATGCACATCTGGAGGCATTCTGAAATCTGTGGACTATCAGAGTGTTGATGAAACACATAAATTGCATCGGGATTGAATACAACAGTCACCATGAGCACTTTCCTCCACGGGAGTAGTGTCTCAAACATTCTACGCTTTGATCGTTCTCTGGAAGACCAGAAGTAGTTTCCGATGCACATCTGGAGGCATTCTGAAATCTGTGGACTAACTGAGTGTTGATGAAACACAGAAATTGCATCGGGATTGAATACAACAGTCACCATGCGCACTTTCCTCCATGGGAGTAATGTCTCAAACAGTCTACGCTTTGATTGTTCTCTGGAAGACCAGTCCTAGTTTCCGATGCACATCTGGAAGCATTCTGTTATCTGTGGACTATCAGAGTGTTGCTGAAACACAGAAATTGCATCGGCATTGAATACAACAGTCACCATGCGCACTTTCCTCCATGGGAGTAATTCTCAAACATGCTACGCTTTGATCGTTCCCTGGTAGACCACTAGTAGTTTCCGATGCACATCTGGTGGCATTCTGTAATCTGTGGACTATCAGAGTGTTGATGAAACACAGAAATTGCACCGGGATTGAATACAACAGTCACAACGTGCACTTTCCTCCACGGGAGTAATGTCTCAAACAGTCTACGCTTTGATCGTTCCCTGGAAGAACAGTAGTAGTTTCCGATGCACATCTGGTGGCATTCTGTAATCTATGGAGTATCAGAGTGTTGATGAAATACAGAAATTGCATCGGGATTGAATACAACGGTCACCATGCGCAGTTTCCTCCATGGGAGTAATTCTCAAAATTTCTACGCTTTGATCGTTCCCTGGAAGACCAGTAGTAGTTTCCGATGCACATCTGGAGGCATTCTGTAATCTGTGGGCTATCAGAGCGTTGATGAAACACAAAAATTTCATCGGGATTGATTACAACAGTCACCATGCGCACCTTCCTTCGTGGGAGTAATGTCTCTAACAGTCTACGCTTTGATCGTTCCCTGGAAGACCAGTAGTAGTTTCCGATGCACATCTGGAGGCATACTGTAATCTGTGGAGTATCAGAGTGTTGATGAAACACAGAAATTGCATCGGGATTGAATACAACAGTCACCATGCGCACCTTCCTCCTTGGGAGTAATGTGTCAAAGAGTATAGGCTTTGATCGTTCACTGGAAGACCAGTAGTAGTTTCCGATGAACATCTGGTGGCATTCTGTAATCTGAGGACTATCAGAGTGTTGATGAAACACAGAAATTCCATCGGGATTGAACACAACAGTCACCATGCGCACTTTCCTCCACGGGAGTAATGTCTCATAGAGTCTACGCTTTGATCGTTCCCTGCAAGAACAGTAGTAGATTCCGATGCACATCTGGAGGCTTTCTGTAATCTTGTGGACTATCAGAGTGTTGATGAAACACAGAAATTGCATCGGGATTGAATACAACAGTCACCATGAGCACTTTCCTCCATGGGAGTAATGTCTCAAACAGTCTACGGTTTGATCGTCCCTGGAAGACCAGTAGTAGTTTCCGATGCACATCTGGAGGCATTCTGTAATCTGTGGACTATCAGACTGTTGATGAATCACAGAAATTGCATCGGGATTGAATACAACAGTCACCATGAGCACTTTCCTCAATGGGAGTTATGTCTCAAACAGTCTACGCTTTGATCGTTCCCTAGAAGACCAGTAGTAGTTTCCGATGCACTTCTGGAGGCATTCTGTTATCTGTGGACTATCAGAGTGTTGCTGAAACACAGAAATTGCATCGGGATTGAATACAACGGTCACCATGCGCACTTTCCTTCATGGGAGAAGTGTCTCAAACATTCTACGCTTTGATAGTTCTCTGGAAGACCAGAAGTAGTTTACGATGCACATCTGGAGGCATTCTGAAATCTGTGGACTGACTGAGTGTTGATGAAACACAGAAATTGCGTCGGGATATAATACAACAGTCACCATGCGCACTTTCCTTCTTTCGAGTAATGTCTCAAACAGTCTACGCTTTGATCGTTCATAGGAAGACCAATAGTAGTTTCCGATGCACATCTGGAGGCATTCTGTAATTTGTGGACTATCAGAGTGTTGATGAAACACAGAAATTGCATCGGGATTGAATACAACAGTCACCATGCGCACTTCCCTCCACGGGAGTAATGTCTCAAACAGTCTACGCTTTGATCGTGCTCTGGAAGACCAGTAATAGTTTCCGATGCACATATGGAGGCATTCTGTAATCTGTGACTATCAGAGTGTTGATGAAATACAGAAATTGCATCGGGCTTGAATACAACGGTCACCATGGGCAGTTTCCTCCATGGGAGTAATTCTCAAACATTCTACGCTTTGATCGTTCCCTGGAAGACCAGTAGTAGTTTCCGATGCACATCTGGAGGCATTCTGAAATCTGTGGACTATCAGAGTGTTGATGAAACACATAAATTGCATCGGGATTGAATACAACAGTCACCATGAGCACTTTCCTCCACGGGAGTAGTGTCTCAAACATTCTACGCTTTGATCGTTCTCTGGAAGACCAGAAGTAGTTTCCGATGCACATCTGGAGGCATTCTGAAATCTGTGGACTAACTGAGTGTTGATGAAACACAGAAATTGCATCGGGATTGAATACAACAGTCACCATGCGCACTTTCCTCCATGGGAGTAATGTCTCAAACAGTCTACGCTTTGATTGTTCTCTGGAAGACCAGTCCTAGTTTCCGATGCACATCTGGAAGCATTCTGTTATCTGTGGACTATCAGAGTGTTGCTGAAACACAGAAATTGCATCGGCATTGAATACAACAGTCACCATGCGCACTTTCCTCCATGGGAGTAATTCTCAAACATGCTACGCTTTGATCGTTCCCTGGAAGACCAGTAGTAGTTTCCGATGCACATCTGGAGGCATTCTGTAATCTGTGGGCTATCAGAGCGTTGATGAAACACAAAAATTTCATCGGGATTGAATACAACAGTCACCATGCGGACCTTCCTCCGTGGGAGTAATGTCTCTAACAGTCTACGCTTTGATCGTTCCCTGGAAGACCAGTAGTAGTTTCCGATGCACATCTGGAGGCATTCTGTAATCTGTGGACTGACTGAGTGTTGATGAAACACAGAAATTGCATCGGGATTGAATACAACAGTTACCATGCGCACCTTCCTCCTTGGGAGTAATGTCTCAAAGAGTTTACGCTTTGATCCTTCACTGGAAGACCAGTAGTAGTTTCCGACGAACATCTGGTGGCATTCTGTAATCTGAGGACTATCAGAGTGTTGATGAAACACAGAAATTCCATCGGGATTGAACACAAAAGTCACCATGCGCACTTTCCTCCACGGGAGTAATAACTCATAGAGTCTACGCTTTGATCGTTCCCTGCAAGAACAGTAGTAGATTCCGATGCACATCTGGAGGCTTTCTGTAATCTTGTGGACTATCAGAGTGTTGATGAAACACAGAAATTGCATCGGGATTGAATACAACAGTCACCATGAGCACTTTCCTCCATGGGAGTAATGTCTCAAACAGTCTACGGTTTGATCGTCCCTGGAAGACCAGTAGTAGTTTCCGATGCACATCTGGAGGCATTGTGTAATCTGTGGACTATCAGACTGTTGATGAATCACAGAAATTGCATCTTGATTGAATACAACAGTCACCATGAGCACTTTCCTCAATGGGAGTGATGTCTCAAACAGTCTACGCTTTGATCGTTCCCTAGAAGACCAGTAGTAGTTTCCGATGCACATCTGGAGGCATTCTGTTATCTGTGGACTATCAGAGTGTTGCTGAAACACAGAAATTGCATCGGGATTGAATACAACGGTCACCATGCGCACTGTCCTTCATGGGAGTAGTGTCTCAAATATTCTACGCTTTAATAGTTCTCTTGAAGACCAGAAGTAGTTTACGATGCACATCTGGAGGCATTCTGAAATCTGTGGACTGACTGAGTGTTGATGAAACACAGAAATTGCGTCGGGATATAATACAACAGTCACCATGCGCACTTTCCTTCTTTCGGGTAATGTCTCAAACAGTCTACGCTTTGATCGTTCATAGGAAGACCAATAGTAGTTTCCGATGCACATCTGGAGGCATTCTGTAATTTGTGGACTATCAGAGTGTTGATGAAACACAGAAATTGCATCGGGATTGAATACAACAGTCACCATGCGCACTTTCCTCCTCGGGAGTAATGTCTCAAACAGTCTACGCTTTGATCGTTTCCTGGAAGACCAATAGTAGTTTCCGATGGACATCTGGTGGCATTCTGTAATCTGTGGACTATCAGAGAGTTGATGAAACACATAAATTGCATCGGGATTGAATATAACAATCACCATGCGCAAGTTTCTGCATTGGGAGTAATGTCACAAACAGTCTACGCTTTGATTGTGCTCTGGAAGACCAGTAGTAGTTTCCGATGCACATCTGGAGGCATTCTGTAATCTGTGGACTATCAGAGTGTTGATGAAACACAGAATTGGCATTGGGATTGAATACAACAGTCACCATGCGCACTTTCCTCCATGGGAGTAATTCTCAAACAGTCTACGCTTTGATCATTCCCTGGAAGACCAGTAGTAGTTTCCGATGCACATCTGGAGGCATTCTGTAATCTGTGGACTATCAGAGTGTTGATGAAACACATAAATTGCATCGGGATTGAATACAACAGTCACCATGCGCACTTTCCTCCACGGGAGTAGTGTCTCAAACATTCTACGCTTTGATCGTTCTCTGGGAGACCAGAAGTAGTTTCCGATGCACATCTGGAGGCATTCTGAAATCTGTGGACTAACTGAGTGTTGATGAAACACAGAAATTGCATCTCGATTGAATACAACAGTCACCATGCGCACTTTCCTCCATGGGAGTAATGTCTCAAACAGTCTACGGTTTGATCGTCCCTGGAAGACCAGTAGTAGTTTCCGATGCACATCTGGAGGCATTCTGTAATCTGTGGAGTATCAGAGTGTTGATGAAACACAGAAATTGCATCGGGATTGAATACAACAGTCACCATGCGCACTTTCCTCCATGGGGGTAATTCTCAAACATTCTACGCTTTGATCGTTCCCTGGAAGACCAGTAGTAGTTTCCGATGCACATCTGGAGGCTTTCTGTAATCTGTGGACTATCAGAGTGTTGATGAAACACAGAAATGGAATCGGGATTGAATACAACAGTCACCATGCGCACTTTCCTCCATGGGAGTAATTCTCAAACATGCTACGCTTTGATCGTTCCCTGGTAGACCAGTAGTAGTTTCCGATGCACATCTGGTGGCATTCTGTAATCTGTGGACTATCAGAGTGTTGATGAAACACAGAAATTGCATCGGGATTGAATACAACAGTCACAACGCGCACTTTCCTCCACGGGAGTAATGTCTCAAACAGTCTACGCTTTGATCATTCCCTGGAAGACCAGTGGTAGTTTTCGATGAACATCTGGAGGCATTCTGTAATCTGTGGAGTATCAGAGTGTTGATGAAACATAGAAATTGCATCGGGGTTGAATACAACAGTCACCATGCGCACCTTCCTCCATGGGAGTAATGTCTCAAAGAGTTTACGCTTTGATCGTTCCCTGGAAGACCAGTAGTAGTTTCCTATGCACATATGGAGGCATTCTATAATCTGTGGAGTGTCAGAGTGTTGATGAAACACAGAAATTCCATCGGGATTGAATACAACAGTCACCATGCGCACCTTCCTCCATGGGAGTAATGTGTGCAAGAGTTTACGTTTTGATCGTTCCCTGTAAGACCAGTAGTAATTTCCGAAGGACATCCGGAGGCATTCTGTAATCTGTGACTATCAGAGTGTTGATGAAACACAGAAATTTCATCGGGATTGAATACAACAGTCACCATGCGCACTTTCCTCCATGGGAGTAGTGTCTCAAACAGTCTACGCCTTGATCGTTCCTTGGAAGACCAGAAGTAGTTTCCGATGCACATCTGGAGTCATTCTGAAATCTGTGGACTAACTGAGTGTTGATGAAACAAAGAAATTGCATCGGAACTGAATACAACAGTCTCCATGCGCACTTTCCTCCTTTCGAGTAATGTCTCAAACAGTCTACGGTTTGATCGATCCCAGGAAGACCAGTAGTAGTTTCCGATGAACATCTGGACTCATTCTGTAATCTGTGGACTATCAGAGTGTTGATGAAACACAGAAATTGCATCGGGATTGAATACAACAGTCACCATGCGCACTTTCCTCCTTTCGAGTAATGTCTCAAACAGTCTACGCTTTTATCGTTCCCTGGAAGACCAGTAGTAGTTTCCGATGCACATCTGGAGGCATTCTGTAATCTGTGAACTATCAGACTGTTGATGAAACAAAGAAATTGCATCGGGATTGAATACAACAGTCACCATGCGCACTTTCCTCCATGGGAGTGATGTCTCAAACAGTCTATTCTTTGATCGATCCCTGGAAGACCAGTTGTAGTTTCCGATTCACATCTGGAGGCATTCTGTTATCTGTGGACTATCAGAGTGTTGCTGAAACACAGAAATTGCATCGGGATTGAATACAACAGTCACCATGCGCACTTTCCTCCACGGGAGTAATGTCTAATAGAGTCTACGCTTTGATCGTTCCCTGGAAGACCAGTAATAGTTTCCGATGGACATCTGGTGGCATTCTGTTATCTGTGGACCATCAGAGTGTTGATGAAACACAGAAATTGTATCGGGATTGAATACAACAGTCAGCATGTGCACTTTCCTCCATGGGAGTAATGTCTCTAACAGTCTACGCTTTGATCTTTCCCTGCAAGACCAGTAGTAGATTCCGATGCACATCTGGAGTCTTTCTGTAATCTGTGGACTATCAGAGTGTTGATGAAACACAGAAATTGCATCGGGATTGAATACAACAGTCACCATTCGCACTTTCCTCCATGGGAGTAATGTCTCAAACAGTCTACGCTTTGATCATCCCTGGAAGACCAGTAGTAGTTTCCGATGCACATTTGGAGGCATTCTGTAATCTGTGGACTATCAGACTGTTGATGAAACACAGAAATTGCATCGGGATTGAATATAACAATCACCATGCGCACTTTTCTGCATTGGGAGTAATATCTCTAACAGTCTGCGCTTTGATCGTGCTCTGGAAGACCAGTAGTAGTTTCCGATGCACATCTGCAGGCATTCTGTAATCTGTGGACTATCAGAGTGTTGATGAAACACATAAATTGCATCGGGATTGAATACAACAGTCACCATGCGCACTTTCCTCCTTTCGAGTAATGTCTCAAACAGTCTACGCTTTGATCGTTCCCAAGAAGACCAGTAGTAGTTTCCGAAGCACATCTGGAGGCATTCTGTTATCTGTGGACTATCAGAGTGTTGATGAAACACAGTAATTGGATCGAGATTGAATAAAACAGTCACCATGCGCACTTTCCTCCACTTTAGTAATGTCTCAAACAGTCTACGCTTTGATCGTTCCCTGGAAGACCAGTAGTAGTTTCCGATGGACATCTGGTGGCATTCTGTAATCTGTGGACTATCACAGTGTTGATGAAACACAGAAATTGCGTCGGGATTGAATACAACAGTCACCATGCGCACTTTCCTCCATGGGAGTAATGTCTCAAACAGTCTACGTTTTGATCGTTCCCTGGAAGACCAGTAGTAGTTTCCGATGCACATCTGGAGATATTCTGTAATCTGTGGACTATCAGACTGTTGATGAAACACAGAAATTGCATCGGGATTGAATACAACAGTAACCATGCGCACTTTTCTGCATTGGGAGTAATGTCTCAAACAGTCTACGCTTTGATCGTGCTCTGGAAGACCACTAGTAGTTTCCGATGCACATCTGGAGGCATTCTGTAATCTGTGGACTATCAGAGTGTTGATGAAACACAGAAATTGTATCTGGATTGAATACAACAGTCAGCATGTGCACTTTCCTCCATGGGAGTAATGTCTCTAACAGTCTACGCTTTGATCTTTCCCTGCAAGACCAGTAGTAGATTCCGATGCACATCTGGAGTCTTTCTGTAATCTGTGGACTATCAGAGTGTTGATGAAACACAGAAATTGCATCGGGATTGAATACAACAGTCACCATGCGCACTTTCCTCCATGGGAGTGATGTCTCAAACAGTCTATTCTTTGATCGATCCCTGGAAGACCAGTTGTAGTTTCCGATTCACATCTGGAGGCATTCTGTTATCTGTGGACTATCAGAGTGTTGCTGAAACACAGAAATTGCTTCGGGATTGAATACAACAGTCACCAAGCGCACTTTCCTCCACGGGAGTAATGTCTCATAGAGTCTACGCTTTGATCGTTCCCTGGAAGACCAGTAATAGTTTCCGATGGACATCTGGTGGCATTCTGTTATCTGTGGACTATCAGAGTGTTGATGAAACACAGAAATTGTATAGGGATTGAATACAACAGTCAGCATGCGCACTTTCCTCCATGGGAGTAATGTCTCTAACAGTCTACGCTTTGATCTTTCCCTGCAAGACCAGTAGTAGATTCCGATGCACATCTGGAGTCTTTCTGTAATCTGTGGACTATCAGAGTGTTGATGAAACACAGAAATTGCATCGGGATTGAATACAACAGTCACCATTCGCACTTTCCTCCATGGGAGTAATGTCTCAAACAGTCTACGCTTTGATCGTCCCTGGAAGACCAGTAGTAGTTTCCGATGCACATTTGGAGGCATTCTGTAATCTGTGGACTATCAGACTGTTGATGAAACACAGAAATTGCATCGGGATTGAATACAACAGTCACCATGCGCACTTTCCTTCATGGGAGTAATTCTCAAACAGACTAAGCTATGATCATTCCCTGGAAGACCAGTAGTAGTTTCCGATGAACATCTGGAGGCATTCTCTAATTTGTGGACTATCAGTGTGTTGATGAAACACATAAATTGCATCGGGATTGAATACAACAGCCACCATGCGAACTTTCCTCCACGGGAGTAGTGTCTCAAACATTCTACGCTTTGATAGTTCTCTGGAAGACCAGAATAAGTTTCCGATGCACATCTGGAGGCATTCTGAAATCTGTGGACTAACTGAGTGTTGATGAAACACAGAAATTGCGTCGGGATTGAATACAACAGTCACCATGCGCACTTTCCTCCTTTCGAGTAATGTCTCAAACAGTCTACGCTTTGATCGTTCCCAGGAAGACCAGTAGTAGTTTCCGATGCACATCTGGAGGCATTCTGTAATTTGTGGACTATCAGAGTGTTGATGAAACACAGAAATTGCATCGGGATAGAATACAACAGTCACCATGCGCACTTTCCTCCACAGGAGTAATGTCTCAAACAGTCTACGCTTTGATAGTTTCCTGGAAGACTAATAGTAGTTTCCGATGGACATCTGGTGGCATTCTGTAATCTGTGGACTATCAGAGAGTTGATGAAACACATAAATTGCATCGGGATTGAATATAACAATCACCATGCGCACTTTTCTGCATTGCGAGTAATATCTCTAACAGTCTGCGCTTTGATCGTGCTCTGGAAGACCAGTAGTAGTTTCCGATGCACATCTGCAGGCATTCTGTAATCTGTGGACTATCAGAGTGTTGATGAAACACAGAATTTGCATTGGGATTGAATACATCAGTCACCATGCGCACTTTCCTCCATGGGAGTAATTCTCAAACAGTCTACGCTTTGATCATTCCCTGGAAGACCAGTAGTAGTTTCCGATGCACATCTGGAGGCATTCTGTAATCTGTGGACTATCAGAGTGTTGATGAAACACATAAATTGCATCGGGATTGAATACAAAAAACACCATGCGCACTTTCCTCCACGGGAGTAGTGTCTCAAACATTCTACGCTTTGATCGTTCTCTGGAAGACCAGAAGTAGTTTCCGATGCACATCTGGAGGCATTCTGAAATCTGTGGACTAACTGAGTGTTGATGAAACACAGAAATTGCGTCGGGATTGAATACAACATTCACCATGCGCACTTTCCTCCATGAGAGTAATGTCTCAAACAGTCTACGCTTTGGTCGTTCCCTGGAAAACCAGTAACTGTTTGCGATGCACATCTGGAGATATTCTGTAATCTGTGGGCTATCAGACTTTTAATGAAACACAGATATTGCATCGGGATTGAATACAACAGTCACCAAGCGCACTTCCCTGCGAGGGAGTAATTCTCAAACAGTCTACGCTTTGATCGTGACCTGGAAGATTATTAGTAGTTTCCGATGAACATCTGGAGGCATTCTGTAATCTGTGGAGTATCAGAGTGTTGATGAAACACAGAAATTGCATCGGGATTGAATACAACAGTCACCATGCGCACTTTCCTCCATGAGTGTAATTCTCAAACATTCTACGCTTTGATCGTTCCCTGGAGGACCAGTACTAGTTTCCGATGCACATCTGGAGGCTTTTTGTAATCTGTGGACTATCAGAGTGTTGATGAAATACAGAAATGGAATCGGGATTGAATACAACAGTCACCATGCGCACTTTCCTCCATGGGAGTAATTCTCAAACATGCTACGCTTTGATCGTTCCCTGGTAGACCAGTAGTAGTTTCCGATGCACATCTGGTGGCATTCTGTAATCTGTGGACTATCAGAGTGTTGATGAAACACAGAAATTGCATCGGGATTGAATACAACAGTCACCATGCGCACTTTCCTCCATGGGAGTAGTGTCTCAAACAGTCTACGCCTTGATCGTTCCTTGGAAGACCAGAAGTAGTTTCCGATGCACATCTGGAGTCATTCTGAAATCTGTGGACTAACTGGGTGTTGATGAAACAAAGAAATTGCATCGGGACTGAATACAACAGTCTCCATGCGTACTTTCCTCCTTTCGAGTAATGTCTCAAACAGTCTACGGTTTGATCGTTCCCAGGAAGACCAGTAGTAGTTTCCGATGAACATCTGGACTCATTCTGTAATCTGTGGACTATCAGAGTGTTGATGAAACACAGAAATTGCATCGGGATTGAATACAACAGTCACCATGCGCACTTTCCTCCTTTCGAGTAATGTCTCAAACAGTCTACGCTTTGATCGTTCCCAGGAAGACCAGTAGTAGTTTCCGATGCAAATCTGGAGGCATTCTGTAATCTGTGGACTATCAGAGTGTTGATGAAACTCAGAAATTGGATCGGGATTGAATAAAACAGTCACCATGCGCACTTTCCTCCACTTTAGTAATGTCTCAAAGAGTCTACGTTTTGATCGTTCCCTGGAAGACCAGTGGTAGTTTCCGATGGACATCTGGTGGCATTCTGTAATCTGTGGACTATTAGAGTGTTGATGAAACACAGAAATTGCGTCGGGATTGAATACAACAGTCACCATGCGCACTTTCCTCCATGCCAGTAATGTCTCAAACAGTCTACGTTTTGATCGTTCCCTGGAAGACCAGTAGTAGTTTCCGATGCACATCTGGAGATAATTTTTAATCTGTGGACTATCAGACTGTTGATGAAACACAGAAATTGCATCGGGATTGAATACCACAGTAACCATGCGCACTTTTCTGCATTGGGAGTAATGTCTCAAAGAGGCTACGCTTTGATCGTGCTCTGGAAGACCAGTAGTAGTTTCCGATGCACATCTGGATTTATTCTGTAATCTGTGGACTATCAGAGTGTTGATGAAACACAGAATTTGCATTGGGATTGAATACAACAGTCACCACGCGCACTTTCCTCCATGGGAGTAATGTCTCAACCAGTCTACGCTTTTATCGTTCCCTGGAAGAACAGTAGTAGTTTCCGATGCACATCTGGAGGCATTCTGTAATCTGTGAACTATCAGACTGTTGATGAAACACAGAAATTGCATCGGGATTGAGTACAACAGTCACCATGCGCACTTTCCTCCATGGGAGTGATGTCTCAAACAGTCTATTCTTTGATCGTTTCCTGGAAGACCAGTAGTAGTTTCCGATGCACATCTGGAGGCATTCTGTTATCTGTGGACTATCAGAGTGTTGCTGAAACACAGAAATTGCATCGGGATTGAATACAACAGTCACCATGCGCACTTTCCTCCATAGGAGTAATTCTCAAACAGTCTACGCTTTGATCATTCCCTGGAAGACCAGTAGTAGTTTCCGATGCACATCTGGAATCATTCTGTAATATGTGGACTATCAGAGTGTTGATGAAACACATAAATTGCATCGGGATTGAATACAACAGTCACCACGCGCACTTTCCTCCACGGGAGTAGTGTCTCAAACATTCTACGCTTTGATCGTTCTCTGGAAGACCAGAAGTTGTTTCCGATGCACATCTGGAGGCATACTGTAATCTGTGGACTATCAGAGTGTTGATGAAACACAGAAATTGCATCGTGATTGAATAAAACAGTCACCATGCGCATTTTCCTCCACGTTAGTAATGTCTCAAACAGTCTACGCTTTGATCGTCTCTGGAAGACCAGTAGTAGTCCCCGATGGACATCTGGTGGCATTCTGTAATCTGTGGACTATCAGAATGTTGATGAAACACAGAAATTGCGTCGGGATTGAATACAACAGTCACCATGCGCACTTACCTCCATGCGAGTAATGTCTCAAACAGTCTACGTTTTGATCGTTCCCTGGAAGACCAGTAGTAGTTTCCGATGCACATCTGGAGGCATTCTGAAATCTGTGGACTAACTGAGTGTTGATGAAACACAGAAATTGCATCGGGATTGAATACAACAGTCACCATGCGCACTTTCCTCCTTTCGAGTAATGTCTCAAACAGTCTACGATTTGATCGTTCCCAGGAAGACCAGTAGTAGTTTCCGATGAACATCTGGTGGCATTCTGTAATCTGTGGAGTATCAGAGTGTTGATGAAAGACAGAAATTGCATCAGGATTGAATACAACAGTCACCATGCGCACTTTCCTCCATGGGAGTATTGTCTCAAAGAGTTTACGCTTTGATCGTTCCCTGGAATACCAGTAGTAGTTTCTGATGCACATCTGGAGGCATTCTGTAATGTGTTTACTATCAGAGTGTTGATGAAACACAGAAATTGCATCGGGATTGAATACAACTGTCACCATGCGCACTTTCCTCCATGGGAGTAATTCTCAAACAGTCTACCCTTTGATCATTCCCTGGAAGACCAGTAGTAGTTTCCGATGCACATCTGGAATCATTCTGTAATATGTGGACTATCAGAGTGTTGATGAAACACATAAATTGCATCGGGATTGAATACAACAGTCACCACGCGCACTTTCCTCCACGGGAGTAGTGTCTCAAACATTCTACGCTTTGATCGTTCTCTGGAAGACCAGAAGTTGTTTCCGATGCACATCTGGAGGCATTCTGTAATCTGTGGACTCTCAGAGTGTTGATGAAACACAGAAATTGCATCGGGATTGAATAAAACAGTCACCATGCGCACTTTCCTCCACGTTAGTAATGTCTCAAACAGTCTACGCTTTGATCGTCTCTGGAAGACCAGTAATAGTTTCCGATGGACATCTGGTGGCATTCTGTAATCTGTGGACTATCAGAATGTTGATGAAACACAGAAATTGCGTCTTGATTGAATACAACAGTCACCATGCGCACTTACCTCCATGCGAGTAATGTCTCAAACAGTCTACGCTTTGATCGTGGCCTGGAAGACCAGTAGTAGTTTCCGATGCAAATCTGGAGGCTTTCTGTAATCTGTGGACTATCAGAGTGTTGATGAAACACAGAAATGGCATCGGGAGTGAATACAACAGTCACCATGCGCACTTTCCTCCATGGGAGTAATTCTCAAACATGCTACGCTTTGATCGTTCCCTGGTAGACCAGTAGTAGTTCCCGATGCACATCTGGTGGCATTCTGTAATCTGTGGACTATCGGAGTGTTGATGAAACACAGAAATTGCATCGGGATTGAATACAACAGTGACAACGCACACTTTCCTCCACGGGAGCAATGTCTCAAACAGTCTACGCTTTGATAGTTCCCTGGAAGACCAGTAGTAGTTTCCGATGCACATCTGGTAGCATTCTGTAATCTGTGGAGTATCAGAGTGTTGATGAAACACAGAAATTGCATCGGGATTGAACACAACAGTCACCATGCGTACTTTCCTCCATGGGAGTATTATCTCAAAGATTTTACGCTTTCATCGTTCCCTGGAATACCAGTAGTAGTTTCTGATGCACATCTGGAGGCATTCGGTAATGTGTTTACTATCATAGTGTTGATGAAACACCGAAATTGCATCGGGATTGAATACAACAGTCACCATGCGCACTTTCCTCCATGGGAGTAATTCTCAAACAGTCTACGCTTTGATCATTCCCTGGGAGACCAGTAGTAGTTTTCGATGAGCATCTGGAGGCATTCTGTAATCTGTGGAGTATCAGAGTGTTGATGAAACACAGAAATTGCATCGGGGTTGAATACAACAGTCACCATGCGCACCTTCCTCCATGGGAGTAATGTGTGCAAGAGTTTACGTTTTGATCGTTCCCTGGAAGACCAGTAGTAATTTCCGATGGACATCTGGAGGCATTCTGTAATCTGTGACTATCAGAGTGTTGATGAAACACAGAAATTGCATCGGGATTGAATAAAACAGTCACCATGCGCACTTTCCTCCATGGGAGTAGTGTCTCAAACAGTCTATGCCTTGATCGTTCCTTGGAAGACCAGAAGTAGTTTCCGATGCACATCTGGAGTCATTCTGAAATCTGTGGACTAACTGAGTGTTGATGAAACGAAGAAATTGCATCAGGACTGAATATAACAGACTCCATGCGCACTTTCCTCCTTTCGGGTAATGTCTCAAACAGTCTACGGTTTGATCGTTCCCAGGAAGACCAGTAGTAGTTTCCGATGAACATCTGGACTCATTCTGTAATCTGTGGACTATCAGAGTGTTGATGAAACACAGAAATTGCATCGGGATTGAATACAACAGTCACCATGCGCACTTTCCTCCTTTCGAGTAATGTCTCAAACACTCTACGCTTTGATCGTTCCCAGGAAGACCAGTAGTAGTTTCCGATGCACATCTGGAGGCATTCTGTAATCTGTGGACTATCGGAGTGTTGATGAAACACAGAAATTGGATCGGGATTGAATAAAACAGTCACCATGTGCACTTTCCTCCACTTTAGTAATGTCTCAAACAGTCTACGATTTGATCGTTCCCTGGAAGACCAGTAGTAGTTTCCGATAGACATCTGGTGGCATTCTGTAATCTGTGGACTATCAGAGTGTTGATGAAACACAGAAATTGCGTCGGGATTGAATACAACAGTCACCATGCGCACTTTCCTCCATGGGAGTAATGTCTCAAACAGTCTACGTTTTGATCGTTCCGTGGAAGACCAGTAGTAGTTTCCGATGCACATCTGGAGATATTCTGTAATCTGTGGACTCTCAGACTGTTGATGAAACACAGAAATTGCATCGGGATTGAATACAACTGTCACCATGCGCACTTTCCTCCATAGGAGTGATGTCTCAAACAGTCTATTCTTTGATCGTTCCCTGGAAGACCAGTAGTAGTTTCCGATGCACATCTGGAGGCATTCTGTTATCTGTGGACTATCAGAGTGTTGCTGAAACACAGAAATTGCATCGGGATTGAATACAACAGTCACCATGCGCACTTTCCTCCATGGGAGTAATTCTCAAACAGTCTACGCTTTGATCATTCCCTGGAGGACCAGTAGTAGTTTCCGATGCACATCTGGAGGCATTCTGTAATATGTGGACTATCAGAGTGTTGATGAAACACATCAATTGCATCGGGATTGAATACAACAGTCACCATGCGCACTTACCTCCATGCGAGTAATGTCTCAAACAGTCTACGTTTTGATCGTTCCCTGGAAGACCAGTAGTAGTTTCCGATGCACATCTGGAGCCATTGTGTAATCTGTGGACTATCAGAGTGTTGATGAAACACAGAAATTTCTTCGGGATTGAATACAACAGTCACCATGCGCACTTTCCTCCACGGGAGCAATGTCTCAAACAGTCTACGCTTTGATCGTGGCCTGGAAGACCAGTAGTAGTTTCCGATGAACATCTGGAGGTATTCTGCAATCTGTGGATTATCAGAGTGTTGATGAAACACAGAAATTGCATCGGGATTGAATACGTCACCATGCGCACTTTCCTCCATGGGAGTATTGTCTCAAAGAGTTTACGCTTTGATCGTTCCCAGGAATACCAGTAGTAGTTTGTGATGCACATCTGGAGGCATTCTGTAATGTGTTTACTATCAGAGTGTTGATAAAACACAGAAATTGCATCGGGATTGAATACAACTGTCACCATGCGCACTTTCCTCCATAGGAGTAATTCTCAAACTTTCTACGCTTTGATCGTTCCATGGAAGACCAGTAGTAGTTTCTGATGCACATCTGGAGGCTTTCTGTAATCTGTGGACTATCAGAGTGTTGATGAAACACAGAAATGGCATCGGGATTGAATACAACAGTCACCATGCGCACTTTCCTCCTTTCGAGTAATGTCTCAAACACTCTACGCTTTGATCGTTCCCAGGAAGACCAGTAGTAGTTTCCGATGCACATCTGGAGGCATTCTGTAATCTGTGGAGTATCAGAGTGTTGATGAAACACAGAAATTGCATCGGGGTTGAATACAACAGTCACCATGCGCACCTTCCTCCATGGGAGTAATGTGTGCAAGAGTTTACGTTTTGATCGTTCCCTCTAAGACCAGTAGTAATTTCCGATGGGCATCTGGAGGCATTCTGTAATCTGTGACTATCAGAGTGTTGATGAAACACAGAAATTGCATCGGGATTGAATAAAACAGTCACCATGCGCACTTTCCTCCATGGGAGTAGTGTCTCAAACAGTCTACGCCTTGATCGTTCCTTGGAAGACCAGAAGTAGTTTCCGATGCACATCTGGAGTCATTCTGAAATCTGTGGACTAACTGAGTGTTGATGAAACAAAGAAATTGCATCTGGACTGAATATAACAGTCTCCATGCGCACTTTCCTCCTTTCGGGTAATGTCTCAAACAGTCTACGGTTTGATCGTTCCCAGGAAGACCAGTAGTAGTTTCCGATGAACATCTGGACTCATTCTGTAATCTGTGGACTATCAGAGTATTGATGAAACACAGAAATTGCATCGGGATTGAATACAACAGTCACCATGCGCACTTTCCTCCTTTCGAGTAATGTCTCAAACACTCTACGCTTTGATCGTTCCCAGGAAGACCAGTAGTAGTTTCCGATGCACATCTGGAGGCATTCTGTAATCTGTGGACTATCGGAGTGTTGATGAAACACAGAAATTGGATCGGGATTGAATAAAACAGTCACCATGTGCACTTTCCTCCACTTTAGTAATGTCTCAAACAGTCTACGCTTTGATCGTTCCCTGGAAGACCAGTAGTAGTTTCCGATAGACATCTGGTGGCATTCTGTAATCTGTGGACTATCAGAGTGTTGATGAAACACAGAAATTGCGTCGGGATTGAATACAACAGTCACCATGCGCACTTTCCTCCATGGGAGTAATGTCTCAAACAGTCTACGTTTTGATCGTTCCGTGGAAGACCAGTAGTAGTTTCCGATGCACATCTGGAGATATTCTGTAATCTGTGGACTATCAGACTGTTGATGAAACACAGAAATTGCATCGGGATTGAATACAACTGTCACCATGCGCACTTTCCTCCATAGGAGTGATGTCTCCAACAGTCTATTCTTTGATCGTTCCCTGGAAGACCAGTAGTAGTTTCCGATGCACATCTGGAGGCATTCTGTTATCTGTGGACTATCAGAGTGTTGCTGAAACACAGAAATTGCATCGGGATTGAATACAACAGTCACCATGCGCACTTTCCTCCATGGGAGTAATTCTCAAACAGTCTACGTTTTGATCATTCCCTGGAGGACCAGTAGTAGTTTCCGATGCACATCTGGAGGCATTCTGTAATATGTGGACTATCAGAGTGTTGATGAAACACATCAATTGCATCGGGATTGAATACAACAGTCACCATGCGCACTTACCTCCATGCGAGTAATGTCTCAAACAGTCTACGTTTTGATTGTTCCCTGGAAGACCAGTAGTAGTTTCCGATGCACATCTGGAGCCATTGTGTAATCTGTGGACTATCAGAGTGTTGATGAAACACAGAAATTTCTTCGGGATTGAATACAACAGTCACCATGCGCACTTTCCTCCACGTGAGCAATGTCTCAAACAGTCTACGCTTTGATCGTGGCCTGGAAGACCAGTAGTAGTTTCCGATGAACATCTGGAGGTATTCTGCAATCTGTGGATTATCAGAGTGTTGATGAAACACAGAAATTGCATCGGGATTGAATACGTCACCATGCGCACTTTCCTCCATGGGAGTATTGTCTCAAAGAGTTTACGCTTTGATCGTTCCCTGGAATACCAGTAGTAGTTTGTGATGCACATCTGGAGGCATTCTGTAATGTGTTTACTATCAGAGTGTTGATAAAACACAGAAATTGCATCGGGATTGAATACAACTGTCACCATGCGCACTTTCCTCCATAGGAGTAATTCTCAAACATTCTACGCTTTGATCGTTCCATGGAAGACCAGTACTAGTTTCCGATGCACATCTGGAGGCTTTCTGTAATCTGTGGACTATCAGAGTGTTGATGAAACACAGAAATGGCATCGGGATTGAATACAACAGTCACCATGCGCACTTTCCTCCACGGGAGTAATGTCTCAAACAGTCTACGCTTTGATCGTTCCCTGGAAAACCAGTAATAGTTTGCGATGCACATCTGGAGGTATTCTGTAATCTGTGGGCTATCAGACTTTTAATGAAACACAGAAATTGCATCGGGATTGAATACAAAAGTCACCAAGCGCACTTTCCTCCATGGGAGTAATTCTCAAACAGTCTACGCTTTGAACGTGCCCTGGAAGACCAGTAGTAGTTTCCGATTCAAATATGGAGGCTTTCTGTAATCTGTGGACTATCAGAGTGTTGATGAAACACAGAAATGGCATCGGGAGTGAATACAACAGTCACCATGCGCACTTTCCTCCATGGGAGTAATTCTCAAACATGCTACGCTTTGATCGTTCCCTGGTAGACCAGTAGTAGTTCCCGATGCACATCTGGTGGCATTCTGTAATCTGTGGACTATCAGAGTGTTGATGAAACACAGAAATTGCATCGGGATTGAATACAACAGTCACAACGCACACTTTCCTCCACGGGAGAATTGTCTCAAACAGTCTACGATTTGATCGTTCCCTGGAAGACCAGTAGTTGTTTCCGATGCACATCTGGTAGCATTCTGTAATCTGTGGAGTATCAGAGTGTTGATGAAACAGAGAAATTGCATCGGGATTGAATACAACAGTCACCATGCGTACTTTCCTCCATGGGAGTATTGTCTCAAACAGTTTACGCTTTGATCGTTCCCTGGAATACCAGTAGTAGTTTCTGATGCACATCTGGAGGCATTCTGTAATGTGTTTACTATCAGAGTGTTGATGAAACACCGAAATTGCATCGGGATTGAATACAACAGTCACCATGCGCACTTTCCTCCATGGGAGTAATTCTCAAACATTCTACGCTTTTATCGTTCCCTGGAAGACCAGTAGTAGTTTCCGATGCACGTCCCGAGGCATTCTGTAATCTGTGGACTATCAGAGTATTGATGAAACACAGAATTTGCATCGGAATTGTATACAACAGTCACCATGCGCACTTTCCTCCATGGGAGTAATGTCTCAAACAGTCTACGCATTGATCGTTCCCTAGAAGACCAGTAGTAGTTTCCTATGCACATCTGGAGATATTATGTAATCCGTGGACTATCAGACTGTTGATGAAACACAGAAATTGCATCGGGATTGAATACAACATTCACCATGCGCACTTTCCTCCATGGGAGTATGATCTTAAACAGTCTACGCTTTGATCGTTCCCTGGAAGACCAGTAGTAGTATCCGATGCACATCTGGAGGCATTCTGTAATCTGTGGAGTATCAGAGTGTTGATGAAACACAGAAATTGCATCGGGATTGAATACAACAGTCGCCATGCGCACTTTCCTCCATGGGAGTAGTGTCTCAAACAGTCTACGCCTTGATCGTTCCTTGGAAGACCAGTAGTAGTTTCCGATGCACATCTGAAATCATTCTGAAATCTGTGGACTAACTGAGTGTTGATGAAACACAGAAATTGCATCGGGATTGAATACAACAGTCACCATGCGCACTTTCCTCTTTTCGAGTAATGTCTCAAACAGTCTACGCTTTGATCGTTCCCAGGAAGACCAGTAGTAGTTTCCGATGAACATCTGGAGGCATTCTGTAATCTGTGGACTATCAGAGTGTTGATGAAATACAGAAATTGCATCGGGATTGAATACAACAGTCACCATGTTCACTTCCCTCCATGGGAGTAATTCTCAATCAGTATACGCTTTGATCGTTCCCTGGAAGACCAGTGGTAGTTTTCGATGCACATCTGATGTCATTCTGTAATCTGAGGACTATCGGAGTGTTGATGAAACACAGAAATTGCATCGGGATTGACCGCAACAGTCACCATGCGCACTTTCCTCAACGGGAGTAATGTCTCAAAGAGTCTACGCTTTGATCTTTCCCTGGATGACCAGTAGTAGTTTCCGATTGACATCTGGTGGCATTCTGTAATCTGTGGACTATCAGAGTGTTGATGAAACACAGAATTTTGCAACGGGATTGAATACAACAGTCAGCATGTGCACTTTCCTCCATACGAGTAATGTCTCTAACAGTCTACGCTTTGATCGTTCCCTGCAAGACCAGTAATAGTTTCCGATGCACATCTGGAGGCTTTCTGTAATCTGTGGACTATCAGAGTGTTGATGAAACACAGAAATTGCATCGGGATTGAATACAACAGTCACCATGCGCACTTTCCTCCATGGGAGTAATGTCTCAAACAGTCTACGCATTGATCGTTCCCTAGAAGACCAGTAGTAGTTTCCGATGCACATCTGGAGATATTATGTAATCCGTGGACTATCAGACTGTTGATGAAACACAGAAATTGCATCGGGATTGAATACAACAGTCACAATGCGCACTTTTCTGCATTGGGAGTAATGTTTTAAAGAGTCTACGCTTTGATCGTGCTCTGGAAGACCAGTAGTAGTTTCCGATGCACATCTGGAGGCATTCTGTAATCTGTGACTATCAGAGTGTTGATGAAACACAGAAATTGCATCGGGATTGAATACAACAGTCACTATGCTCACTTTCCTCCATGGGAGTAATGTCTCTAATAGTCTACGCTTTGATCGTTCCCTGGAAAACCAGTAATACTTTGCGATGCACATCTTGAGATATTCTGTAATCTGTGGGCTATCAGACTTTTAATGAAACACAGAAATTGCATCGGGATTGAATACAACAGTCACCAGCGCAATTTCCTGCATGGGAGTAATTCCCAAACAGTCTACGCTTTGATCGTGGCCAGGAAGACCAGTAGTAGTTTCCGATGAACATCTGGAGGCATTCTGTAATATGTGGAGTATCAGAGTGTTGATGAAACACAGAAATTGCATCGGGATTGAATACAACAGTCACCATGCGCACTTTCCTCCATGGGAGTAATTCTCAAACATGCTACGCTTTGATCGTTCCCTGGTAGACCAGTAGTAGTTTGCGATGCACATCTGGTGGCATTCTGTAATCTGTTGACTATCAGAGTGTTGATGAAACACAGAAATTGCCTCGGGACTGAATACAACAGTCACAACGCGCACTTTCCTCCACGTGAGCAATGTCTCAAACTGTCTACGCTTGAACGTACCCTGGAAGAACAGTAGTAGTTTCCGATGCACATCTGGTGGCATTCTGTAATCTGTGGAGTATCACAGTGTTGATGAAACACAGAAATAGCATCGGGATTGAATACAACAGTCACCATGCGCACCTTCCTCCATGGGAGTATTGTCTCCAAGAGTTAACGCTTTGATCGTTCCCTGGAATACCAGTAGTAGTTTCTGATGCACATCTGGAGGCATTCTGTAATGTTTTTACTATCAGAGTGATGATGAAACACAGAAATTGCATCGGGATTGAATACAACAGTCACCATGCGCACTTTCCTCCATGGGAGTAATTCTCAAACATTCTACGCTTTGATCGGACCCTGGAAGACCAGTACTAGTTTCCGATGCACATCTGGAGGCATTCTGTAATCTGTGGACTATCAGAGTATTGATGAAACACAGAAATTGCTTCGGGATTGAATACAACAGTCACCATGCGCACCTTCCTCCATGGGAGTAATGTCTCTAACTGTCTACGCTTTGATTGTTCCCTGGAAGACCAGTAGTAGTTTCCGATGCACATTTGGAGGCATTCTGTAATCTGTGGACTATCAGAGTTTTGATGAAACACAGAAATTGCTTCGGGATTGAATACAACAGTCACCATGCGCACTTTCCTCCATGGGAGTAAGATCTCAAACAGTCTCTGCTTTGATCGTTCATTGGAAAGCCAGTAGTAGTTTCCGATGCAAATATGGAGGCACTCTATAATCTGTGGAATGTCAGAGTGTTGTTGACACACAGAAATTCCATCGGGATTGAATACAACAGTCACCATGCGCACTTACCTCCATGCGAGTAATGTCTCAAACAGTCTACGGTTTGATCGTTCCCTGGAAGACCAGTAGTAGTTTCCGATGCACATCTGGTGCCATTGTGTAATCTGTGGACTATCAGAGTGTTGATGAAACACAGAAATTGCATCGGGATTGAATACAACAGTCACAACGCACACTTTCCTCCACGGGAGCAATGTCTCAAACAGTCTACGCTTTGATCGTGGCCTGGAAGACCAGTAGTAGTTTCCGATGAACATCTGGAGGCATTCTGTAATCTGTGGAGTATCAGAGTGTTGATGAAACACCGAAATTGCATCGGGATTGAATACGTCACCATGCGCACTTTCCTCCATGGGAGTATTGTCTCAAAGAGTTTACGCTTTGATCGTTCCCTGGAATACCAGTAGTAGTTTCTGATGCACATATGGAGGCATTCTGTAATGTGTTTACTATCAGAGTGTTGATGAAACACAGAAATTGCATCGGGATTGAATACAACTGTCAGCATGCGCACTTTCCTCCATGGGAGTAATTCTCAAACATTCTACGCTTTGATCGTTACATGGAAGACCAGTAGTAGTTTCCGATGCACATCTGGAGGCTTTCTGTAATCTGTGGACTATCAGAGTGTTGATGAAACACAGAAATGGCATCGGGATTGAATACAACAGTCACCATGCGCACTTTCCTCCACGGGAGTAATGTCTCAAACAGTCTACGCTTTGATCGTTCCCTGGAAAACCAGTAATAGTTTGCGATGCACAACTGGAGGTATTCTGCAATCTGTGGGCTATCAGACTTTTAATGAAACACAGAAATTGCATCGGGATTCAATACAAAAGTCACCAAGCGCACTTTCCTCCATGGGAGTAATTCTCAAACAGTCTACGCTTTGATCGTGGCCTGGAAGACTAGTAGTAGTTTCCGATGCAAATCTGGAGGCTTTCTGTAATCTGTGGACTATCAGAGTGTTGATGAAACACAGAAATGGCATCGGGAGTGAATACAACAGTCACCATGCGCACTTTCCTCCATGGGAGTAATTCTCAAACATGCTACGCTTTGATCGTTCCCTGGTAGACCAGTAGTAGTTCCCGATGCACATCTGGTGGCATTCTGTAATCTGTGGAGTATCAGAGTGTTGATGAAACACAGATATAGCATCGGGATTGAATACAACGCTCACCATGCGCACTTTAATCCATGGGAGTATTGTCTCCAAGAGTTAACGCTTTGATCGTTCCCTGGAATACCAGTAGTAGTTTCTGATGCACATCTGGAGGCATTCTCTAATGTTTTTACTATCAGAGTGATTATGAAACACAGAAATTGCATCGGGATTGAATACAACAGTCACCATGCGCACTTTTCTCCATGGGAGAAATTCTCAAACATTCTACGCTTTGATCGTACCCTGGAAGACCAGTACTAGTTTCCGATGCACATCTGGAGGCATTCTGTAATCTGTGGACTATCAGAGTATTGATGAAACACAGATATTGCATCGGGATTGAATACAACAGTCACCATGCGCACCTTCCTCCATGGGAGTAATGTCTCTAACAGTTTACGCTTTGATTGTTCACTGGAAGACCAGTAGTAGTTTCCGATGCACATTTGGAGGCATTCTGTAATCTGTGGACTATCAGAGTTTTGATGAAACACAGAAATTGCATCGGGATTGATTACAACAGTCACCATGCGCACCTTCCTCCATGGGAGTAATGTCTCAAAGAGTTTACGCTTCGATCGCTCACTGGAAGACCAGTAGTAGTTAACGATGCAAATATGGAGGCACTCCATAATCTGTGGAATGTCAGAGTGTTGATGACACACAGAAATTCCATCGGGATTGAATACAACAGTCACCATGCGCACCTTCCTCCATGGGAGTAATGTGTCCAAGAGTTTACGCTTTGATCGTTCCTTGGAAGACCAGTAGTAGTTTCTGATGCACATCTGGAGGCATTCTGTAATATGTGGACTATCAGAGTGTTGATGAAACACATAAATTGCATCGGGATTGAATACAACAGTCACCATGCGCACTTTCCTCCATGGGAGTAATTCTCAAACATGCTACGCTTTGATCGTTCCCTGGTAGACGAATAGTAGTTTCCGATGCACATCTGGTGGCATTCTGTAATCTGTGGAGTATCAGTGTGTTGATGAAACACAGAAATAGCGTCGGGATTGAATACAACGCTCACCATGCGCACTTTAATCCATGGGAGTATTGTCTCCAAGAGTTAACGCTTTGATCGTTCCCTGGAATACCAGTAGTAGTTTCTGATGCACATCTGGAGGCATTCTGTAATGTTTTTACTATCAGAGTGATGATGAAACGCAGAAATTTCATCGGGATTGAATACAACAGTCACCATGCGCACTTTCCTCCATGGGAGTAATTCTCAAACATTCTACGCTTTGATCGGACCCTGGAAGACCAGTACTAGTTTCCGATGCACATCTGGAGGCATTCTGTAATCTGTGGACTATCAGAGTATTGATGAAACACAGAAATTGCTTCGGGATTGAATACAACAGTCACCATGCGCACCTTCCTCCATGGGAGTAATGTCTCTAACAGTCTACGCCTTGATTGTTCCCTGGAAGACCAGTAGTAGTTTCCGATGCACATTTGGAGGCATTCTGTAATCTGTGGACTATCAGAGTTTTGATGAAACACAGAAATTGCATCGGGATTGATTACAACAGTCACCACGCGCACTTTCCTCCATGGGAGTAAGATCTCAAACAGTCTCTGCTTTGATCGTTCATTGGAAAACCAGTAGTAGTTTCCGATGCACATCTGGAGGCATTCTGTAAACTGTGGAATATCAGAGTGTTGATGAAACACAGAAATTGCATCGGGATTGAATACAACAGTCACCATGCGCACCTTCCTCCATGGGAGTAATGTGTCCAAGAGTTTACGCTTTGATCGTTCCCTGGAAGACCAGTAGTAGTTTCCGATGCACATCTGGAGGCATTCTGTAATATGTGGACTATCAGAGTGTTGATGAAACACATAAATTGCATCGGGATTGAATACAATAGTCACCATGCGCACTTTCCTCCACGGGAGTAGTGTCTCAAACATTCTACGCTTTGATCGTTCTCTGGAAGACCAGAAGTTGTTTCCGATGCACATCTGGAGGCATTCTGTAATCTGTGGACTATCAGAGTGTTGATGAAACACATAAATTGCATCGGGATTGAATACAACAGTCACCATGCTCACTTTCCTCCATGGGAGTAATTCTCAAACATGCTACGCTTTGATCGTTCCCTGGTAGACGAATAGTAGTTTCCGATGCACATCTGGTGGCATTCTGTAATCTGTGGAGTATCAGTGTGTTGATGAAACACAGAAATAGCGTCGGGATTGAATACAACGCTCACCATGCGCACTTTAATCCATGGGAGTATTGTCTCCAAGAGTTAACGCTTTGATCGTTCCCTGGAATACCAGTAGTAGTTTCTGATGCACATCTGGAGGTATTCTGTAATGTTTTTACTATCAGAGTGATGATGAAACGCAGAAATTTCATCGGGATTGAATACAACAGTCACCATGCGCACTTTCCTCCATGGGAGTAATTCTCAAACATTCTACGCTTTGATCGGACCCTGGAAGACCAGTACTAGTTTCCGATGCACATCTGGAGGCATTCTGTAATCTGTGGACTATCAGAGTATTGATGAAATACAGAAATTGCTTCGGGATTGAATACAACAGTCACCATGCGCACCTTCCTCCATGGGAGTAATGTCTCTAACAGTCTACGCCTTGATTGTTCCCTGGAAGACCAGTAGTAATTTCCGATGCACATTTGGAGGCATTCTGTAATCTGTGGACTATCAGAGTTTTGATGAAACACAGAAATTGCATCGGGATTGATTACAACAGTCACCACGCGCACTTTCCTCCATGGGAGTAAGATCTCAAACAGTCTCTGCTTTGATCGTTCATTGGAAAACCAGTAGTAGTTTCCGATGCACATCTGGAGGCATTCTGTAAACTGTGGAATATCAGAGTGTTGATGAAACACAGAAAGTGCATCGGGATTGAATACAACAGTCACCATGCGCACCTTCCTCCATGGGAGTAATGTGTCCAAGAGTTTACGCTTTGATCGTTCCCTGGAAGACCAGTAGTAGTTTCCGATGCACATCTGGAGGCATTCTGTAATATGTGGACTATCAGAGTGTTGATGAAACACATAAATTGCATCGGGATTGAATACAATAGTCACCATGCGCACTTTCCTCCACGGGAGTAGTGTCTCAAACATTCTACGCTTTGATCGTTCTCTGGAAGACCAGAAGTTGTTTCCCATGCACATCTGGAGGCATTCTGTAATCTGTGGACTATCAGAGTGTTGATGAAACACAGAAATTGCATCGGGATTGAATAAAACAGTCAACATGCGTTCTTTCCTCCACGTTAGTAATGTCTCAAACAGTCTACGCTTTGATCGTCCCTGGAAGACCAGTAGTAGTTTCCGATGGACATCTGGTGGCATTCTGTAATCTGTGGACTATCAGAATGTTGATGAAACACAGAAATTGCATCGGGATTGAATACAATAGTCACCATGCGCACATACCTCCATGCGAGTAATGTCTCAAACAGTCTACGGTTTGATCGTTACCTGGAAGACCAGTAGTAGTTTCCGATGCACATCTGGAGCCATTGTGTAATCTGTGGACTATCAGAGTGTTGATGAAACACAGATATTTCTTAGGGATTGAATACAACAGTCACCATGCGCACTTTCCTCCATGGGAGTAATTCTCAAACAGTCTACGCTTTGATCATTCCCTGGAAGACCAGTAGTAGTTTCCGATGCACATCTGGAGGCATTCTGTAATCTGTGGACAATCAGAGTGTTGATGAAACAGAGAAGTTGCATCGGGATTGAATACAACAGTCATCATGCGCACTTTCTTCCACGGGAGTAATGTCTCAAACAGTCTACGCTTTGATCATTCCCTGGAAAACCAGTAATAGTTTTCGATGCAATCTGGAGGTATTCTGTAATCAGTGGGCTATCAGACTTTTAATGAAACACAGAAATTGCATCGGGATTGAATACAACAGTCACCAAGCGCACTTTCCTGCATTGGGAGTAATTCTCAAACAGTCTACGCTTTGATCGTGGCCTGGAAGACCAGTAGTAGTTTCCGATGCAATTCTGGAGGCTTTCTGTAATCTGTGGACTATCAGAGTGTTGATGAAACACAGAAATTGCATCGGGATTGAATAAAACAGCCAACATGCGTACTTTCCTCCACGTTAGTAATGTCTCAAACAGTCTACGCTTTGATCGTCCCTGGAAGACCAGTAGTAGTTTCCGATGGACATCTGGTGGCATTCTGTAATCTGTGGACTATCAGAATGTTGATGAAACACAGAAATTGCGTCGGGATTGAATACAACAGTCACCATGCGCACTTACCTCCATGCGCGTAATGTCTCAAACAGTCTACGGTTTGATCGTTCCCTGGAAGACCAGTAGTAGATTCCGATGCACATCTGGAGCCATTGTGTAATCTGTGGACTATCAGAGTGTTGATGAAACACAGAAATGGCATCGGGAGTGAATACAACAGTCACCATGCGCACTTTCCTCCATGGGAGTAATTCTCAAACATGCTACGCTTTGATCGTTCCCTGGTAGACCAGTAGTAGTTACCGATGCACATCTGGTGGCATTCTGTAATCTGTGGACTATCAGAGTGTTGATGAAACACAGAAATTGCATCGGGATTGAATACAACAGTCACAACGCACACTTTCCTCCACGGGAGCAATGTCTCAAACAGTCTACGCTTTGATCGTGGCCTGGAAGACCAGTAGTAGTTTCCGATGAACATCTGGAGGCATTCTGTAATCTGTGGAGTATCAGAGTGTTGATGAAACACAGAAATTGCATCGGGATTGAATACGTCACCATGCGCACATTCCTCCATGGGAGTATTGTCTCAAAGAGTTTACGCTTTGATCGTTCCCTGGAATACCAGTAGTAGTTTCTGATGCACATCTGGAGGCATTCTGTAATGTGTTTACTATCAGAGTGTTGATGAAACACAGAAATTGCTTCGGGATTGAATACAACTGTCACCATGCGCACTTTCCTCCATGGGAGTAATTCTCAAACATTCTACGCTTTGATCGTTACATGGAAGACCAGTAGTAGTTTCCGATGCACATCTGGAGGCGTTCTGTAATCTGTGGACTATCAGAGTGTTGATGAAACACAGAAATGGCATCGGGATTGAATACAACAGTCACCATGCGCACTTTCCTCCACGGGAGTAATGTCTCAAACAGTCTACGCTTTGATCGTTCCCTGGAAAACCAGTAATAGTTTGCGATGCACAACTGGAGGTATTCTGTAATCTGTGGGCTATCAGACTTTTAATGAAACACAGAAATTGCATCGGGATTGAATACAAAAGTCACCAAGCGCACTTTCCTCCATGGGAGTAATTCTCAAACAGTCTACGCTTTGATCGTGGCCTGGAAGACCAGTAGTAGTTTCCGATGCAAATCTGGAGCCTCTCTGTAATCTGTGGACTATCAGAGTGTTGATGAAACACAGAAATGGCATCGGGAGTGAATACAACAGTCACCATGCGCACTTTCCTCCATGGGAGTAATTCTCAAACATGCTACGCTTTGATCGTTCCCTGGTAGACCAGTAGTAGTTCCCGATGCACATCTGGTGGCATTCTGTAATCTGTGGAGTATCAGAGTGTAGATGAAACACTGATATAGCATCGGGATTGAATACAACGCTCACCATGCGCACTTTAATCCATGGGAGTATTGTCTCCAAGAGTTAACGCTTTGATCGTTCCCTGGAATACCAGTAGTAGTTTCTGATGCACATCTGGAGGCATTCTGTAATGTTTTTACTATCAGAGTGATGATGAAACACAGAAATTGCATCGGGATTGAATACAACTGTCAGCATGCGCACTTTCCTCCATGGGAGTAATTCTCAAACATTCTACGCTTTGATCGTTACATGGAAGACCAGTAGTAGTTTCCGATGCACATCTGGAGGCTTTCTGTAATCTGTGGACTATCAGAGTGTTGATGAAACACAGAAATGGCATCGGGATTGAATACAACAGTCACCATGCGCACTTTCCTCCACGGGAGTAATGTCTCAAACAGTCTACGCTTTGATCGTTCTCTGGAAAACCAGTAATAGTTTGCGATGCACAACTGGAGGTATTCTGCAATCTGTGGGCTATCAGACTTTTAATGAAACACAGAAATTGCATCGGGATTCAATACAAAAGTCACCAAGCGCACTTTCCTCCATGGGAGTAATTCTCAAACAGTCTACGCTTTGATCGTGGCCTGGAAGACTAGTAGTAGTTTCCGATGCAAATCTGGAGGCTTTCTGTAATCTGTGGACTATCAGAGTGTTGATGAAACACAGAAATGGCATCGGGAGTGAATACAACAGTCACCATGCGCACTTTCCTCCATGGGAGTAATTCTCAAACATGCTACGCTTTGATCGTTCCCTGGTAGACCAGTAGTAGTTCCCGATGCACATCTGGTGGCATTCTGTAATCTGTGGAGTATCAGAGTGTTGATGAAACACAGATATAGCATCGGGATTGAATACAACGCTCACCATGCGCACTTTAATCCATGGGAGTATTGTCTCCAAGAGTTAACGCTTTGATCGTTCCCTGGAATACCAGTAGTAGTTTCTGATGCACATCTGGAGGCATTCTCTAATGTTTTTACTATCAGAGTGATTATGAAACACAGAAATTGCATCGGGATTGAATACAACAGTCACCATGCGCACTTTTCTCCATGGGAGAAATTCTCAAACATTCTACGCTTTGATCGTACCCTGGAAGACCAGTACTAGTTTCCGATGCACATCTGGAGGCATTCTGTAATCTGTGGACTATCAGAGTATTGATGAAACACAGAAATTGCATCGGGATTGAATACAACAGTCACCATGCGCACCTTCCTCCATGGGAGTAATGTCTCTAACAGTTTACGCTTTGATTGTTCCCTGGAAGACCAGTAGTAGTTTCCGATGCACATTTGGAGGCATTCTGTAATCTGTGGACTATCAGAGTTTTGATGAAACACAGAAATTGCATCGGGATTGATTACAACAGTCACCATGCGCACCTTCCTCCATGGGAGTAATGTCTCAAAGAGTTTACGCTTCGATCGCTCACTGGAAGACCAGTAGTAGTTAACGATGCAAATATGGAGGCACTCCATAATCTGTGGAATGTCAGAGTGTTGATGACACACAGAAATTCCATCGGGATTGAATACAACAGTCACCATGCGCACCTTCCTCCATGGGAGTAATGTGTCCAAGAGTTTACGCTTTGATCGTTCCTTGGAAGACCAGTAGTAGTTTCTGATGCACATCTGGAGGCATTCTGTAATATGTGGACTATCAGAGTGTTGATGAAACACATAAATTGCATCGGGATTGAATACAACAGTCACCATGCGCACTTTCCTCCATGGGAGTAATTCTCAAACATGCTACGCTTTGATCGTTCCCTGGTAGACGAATAGTAGTTTCCGATGCACATCTGGTGGCATTCTGTAATCTGTGGAGTATCAGTGTGTTGATGAAACACAGAAATAGCGTCGGGATTGAATACAACGCTCACCATGCGCACTTTAATCCATGGGAGTATTGTCTCCAAGAGTTAACGCTTTGATCGTTCCCTGGAATACCAGTAGTAGTTTCTGATGCACATCTGGAGGCATTCTGTAATGTTTTTACTATCAGAGTGATGATGAAACGCAGAAATTTCATCGGGATTGAATACAACAGTCACCATGCGCACTTTCCTCCATGGGAGTAATTCTCAAACATTCTACGCTTTGATCGGACCCTGGAAGACCAGTACTAGTTTCCGATGCACATCGGGAGGCATTCTGTAATCTGTGGACTATCAGAGTATTGATGAAACACAGAAATTGCTTCGGGATTGAATACAACAGTCACCATGCGCACCTTCCTCCATGGGAGTAATGTCTCTAACAGTCTACGCCTTGATTGTTCCCTGGAAGACCAGTAGTAGTTTCCGATGCACATTTGGAGGCATTCTGTAATCTGTGGACTATCAGAGTTTTGATGAAACACAGAAATTGCATCGGGATTGATTACAACAGTCACCACGCGCACTTTCCTCCATGGGAGTAAGATCTCAAACAGTCTCTGCTTTGATCGTTCATTGGAAAACCAGTAGTAGTTTCCGATGCACATCTGGAGGCATTCTGTAAACTGTGGAATATCAGAGTGTTGATGAAACACAGAAATTGCATCGGGATTGAATACAACAGTCACCATGCGCACCTTCCTCCATGGGAGTAATGTGTCCAAGAGTTTACGCTTTGATCGTTCCCTGGAAGACCAGTAGTAGTTTCCGATGCACATCTGGAGTCATTCTGTAATATGTGGACTATCAGAGTGTTGATGAAACACATAAATTGCATCGGGATTGAATACAATAGTCACCATGCGCACTTTCCTCCACGGGAGTAGTGTCTCAAACATTCTACGCTTTGATCGTTCTCTGGAAGACCAGAAGTTGTTTCCGATGCACATCTGGAGGCATTCTGTAATCAGTGGACTATCAGAGTGTTGATGAAACACATAAATTGCATCGGGATTGAATACAACAGTCACCATGCGCACTTTCCTCCATGGGAGTAATTCTCAAACATGCTACGCTTTGATCGTTCCCTGGTAGACGAATAGTAGTTTCCGATGCACATCTGGTGGCATTCTGTAATCTGTGGAGTATCAGTGTGTTGATGAAACACAGAAATAGCGTCGGGATTGAATACAACGCTCACCATGCGCACTTTAATCCATGGGAGTATTGTCTCCAAGAGTTAACGCTTTGATCGTTCCCTGGAATACCAGTAGTAGTTTCTGATGCACATCTGGAGGCATTCTGTAATGTTTTTACTATCAGAGTGATGATGAAACGCAGAAATTTCATCGGGATTGAATACAACAGTCACCATGCGCACTTTCCTCCATGGGAGTAATTCTCAAACATTCTACGCTTTGATCGGACCCTGGAAGACCAGTACTAGTTTCCGATGCACATCTGGAGGCATTCTGTAATCTGTGGACTATCAGAGTATTGATGAAATACAGAAATTGCTTCGGGATTGAATACAACAGTCACCATGCGCACCTTCCTCCATGGGAGTAATGTCTCTAACAGTCTACGCCTTGATTGTTCCCTGGAAGACCAGTAGTAGTTTCCGATGCACATTTGGAGGCATTCTGTAATCTGTGGACTATCAGAGTTTTGATGAAACACAGAAATTGCATCGGGATTGATTACAACAGTCACCACGCGCACTTTCCTCCATGGGAGTAAGATCTCAAACAGTCTCTGCTTTGATCGTTCATTGGAAAACCAGTAGTAGTTTCCGATGCACATCTGGAGGCATTCTGTAAACTGTGGAATATCAGAGTGTTGATGAAACACAGAAATTGCATCGGGGTTGAATACAACAGTCACCATGCGCACCTTCCTCCATGGGAGTAATGTGTCCAAGAGTTTACGCTTTGATCGTTCCCTGGAAGACCAGTAGTAGTTTCCGATGCACATCTGGAGGCATTCTGTAATATGTGGACCATCAGAGTGTTGATGAAACACATAAATTGCATCGGGATTGAATACAATAGTCACCATGCGCACTTTCCTCCACGGGAGTAGTGTCTCAAACATTCTACGCTTTGATCGTTCTCTGGAAGACCAGAAGTTGTTTCCCATGCACATCTGGAGGCATTCTGTAATCTGTGGACTATCAGAGTGTTGATGAAACACAGAAATTGCATCGGGATTGAATAAAACAGTCAACATGCGTTCTTTCCTCCACGTTAGTAATGTCTCAAACAGTCTACGCTTTGATCGTCCCTGGAAGACCCGTAGTAGTTTCCGATGGACATCTGGTGGCATTCTGTAATCTGTGGACTATCAGAATGTTGATGAAACACAGAAATTGCGTCGGGATTGAATACAATAGTCACCATGCGCACATACCTCCATGCGAGTAATGTCTCAAACAGTCTACGGTTTGATCGTTCCCTGGAAGACCAGTAGTAGTTTCCGATGCACATCTGGAGCCATTGTGTAATCTGTGGACTATCAGAGTGTTGATGAAACACAGAAATTTCTTAGGGATTGAATACAACAGTCACCATGCGCACTTTCCTCCATGGGAGTAATTCTCAAACAGTCTACGCTTTGATCATTCCCTGGAAGACCAGTAGTAGTTTCCGATGCACATCTGGAGGCATTCTGTAATCTGTGGACAATCAGAGTGTTGATGAAACAGAGAAGTTGCATCGGGATTGAATACAACAGTCATCATGCGCACTTTCTTCCACGGGAGTAATGTCTCAAACAGTCTACGCTTTGATCATTCCCTGGAAAACCAGTAATAGTTTTCGATGCACATCTGGAGGCATTCTGTAATCAGTGGGCTATCAGACTTTTAATGAAACACAGAAATTGCATCGGGATTGAATACAACAGTCACCAAGCGCACTTTCCTGCATTGGGAGTAATTCTCAAACAGTCTACGCTTTGATCGTGGCCTGGAAGACCAGTAGTAGTTTCCGATGCAATTCTGGAGGCTTTCTGTAATCTGTGGACTATCAGAGTGTTGATGAAACACAGAAATTGCATCGGGATTGAATAAAACAGTCAACATGCGTACTTTCCTCCACGTTAGTAATGTCTCAAACAGTCTACGCTTTGATCGTCCCTGGAAGACCAGTAGTAGTTTCCGATGGACATCTGGTGGCATTCTGTAATCTGTGGACTATCAGAATGTTGATGAAACACAGAAATTGCGTCGGGATTGAATACAACAGTCACCATGCGCACTTACCTCCATGCGCGTAATGTCTCAAACAGTCTACGGTTTGATCGTTCCCTGGAAGACCAGTAGTAGATTCCGATGCACATCTGGAGCCATTGTGTAATCTGTGGACTATCAGAGTGTTGATGAAACACAGAAATGGCATCGGGAGTGAATACAACAGTCACCATGCGCACTTTCCTCCATGGGAGTAATTCTCAAACATGCTACGCTTTGATCGTTCCCTGGTAGACCAGTAGTAGTTACCGATGCACATCTGGTGGCATTCTGTAATCTGTGGACTATCAGAGTGTTGATGAAACACAGAAATTGCATCGGGATTGAATACAACAGTCACAACGCACACTTTCCTCCACGGGAGCAATGTCTCAAACAGTCTACGCTTTGATCGTGGCCTGGAAGACCAGTAGTAGTTTCCGATGAACATCTGGAGGCATTCTGTAATCTGTGGAGTATCAGAGTGTTGATGAAACACAGAAATTGCATCGGGATTGAATACGTCACCATGCGCACATTCCTCCATGGGAGTATTGTCTCAAAGAGTTTACGCTTTGATCGTTCCCTGGAATACCAGTAGTAGTTTCTGATGCACATCTGGAGGCATTCTGTAATGTGTTTACTATCAGAGTGTTGATGAAACACAGAAATTGCTTCGGGATTGAATACAACTGTCACCATGGGCACTTTCCTCCATGGGAGTAATTCTCAAACATTCTACGTTTTGATCGTTACATGGAAGACCAGTAGTAGTTTCCGATGCACATCTGGAGGCGTTCTGTAATCTGTGGACTATCAGAGTGTTGATGAAACACAGAAATGGCATCGGGATTGAATACAACAGTCACCATGCGCACTTTCCTCCACGGGAGTAATGTCTCAAACAGTCTACGCTTTGATCGTTCCCTGGAAAACCAGTAATAGTTTGCGATGCACAACTGGAGGTATTCTGTAATCTGTGGGCTATCAGACTTTTAATGAAACACAGAAATTGCATCGGGATTGAATACAAAAGTCACCAAGCGCACTTTCCTCCATGGGAGTAATTCTCAAACAGTCTACGCTTTGATCGTGGCCTGGAAGACCAGTAGTAGTTTCCGATGCAAATCTGGAGCCTCTCTGTAATCTGTGGACTATCAGAGTGTTGATGAAACACAGAAATGGCATCGGGAGTGAATACAACAGTCACCATGCGCACTTTCCTCCATGGGAGTAATTCTCAAACATGCTACGCTTTGATCGTTCCCTGGTAGACCAGTAGTAGTTCCCGATGCACATCTGGTGGCATTCTGTAATCTGTGGAGTATCAGAGTGTAGATGAAACACTGATATAGCATCGGGATTGAATACAACGCTCACCATGCGCACTTTAATCCATGGGAGTATTGTCTCCAAGAGTTAACGCTTTGATCGTTCCCTGGAATACCAGTAGTAGTTTCTGATGCACATCTGGAGGCATTCTGTAATGTTTTTACTATCAGAGTGATGATGAAACACAGAAATTGCATCGGGATTGAATACAACCGTCACCATGCGCACTTTCCTCCATGGGAGAAATTCTCAAACATTCTACGCTTTGATCGGACCCTGGAAGACCAGTACTAGTTTCCGATGCACATCTGGAGGCATTCTGTAATCTGTGGACTATCAGAGTATTGATGAAACACAGAAATTGCATCGGGATTGAATACAACAGTCACCATGCGCACCTTCCTCCATGGGAGTAATGTCTCTAACAGTCTACGCTTTGATTGTTCCATGGAAGACCAGTAGTAGTTTCCGATGCACATTTGGAGGCATTCTGTAATCTGTGGACTATCAGAGTTTTGATGAAACACATGAAATTGCATCGGGATTGGTTACAACAGTCACCATGTGCACCTTCCTCCATGGGAGTAACGTCTCAAAGAGTTTACGCTTCGATCGCTCACTGGAAGACCAGTAGTAGTTAACGATGCAAATATGGAGGCACTCCATAATCTGTGGAATGTCAGAGTGTTGATGACACACAGAAATTCCATCGGGATTGAATACAACAGTCACCATGCGCACCTTCCTCCATGGGAGTAATGTGTCCAAGAGTTTACGCTTTGATCGTTCCCTGGAAGACCAGTAGTAGTTTCTGATGCACATCTGGAGGCATTCTGTAATATGTGGACTATCAGAGTGTTGATGAAACACATAAATTGCATCGGGATTGAATACAACAGTCACCATGCGCACTTTCCTCCACGGGAGTAGTGTCTCAAACATTCTACGCTTTGATCGTTCTCTGGAAGACCAGAAGTTGTTTCCGATGCACATCTGGAGGCATTCTGTAATCTGTGGACTATCAGAGTGTTGATGAAACACAGAAATTGCGTCGGGATTGAATAAAACTGTCAACATGCGTACTTTCCTCCACGTTAGTAATGTCTCAAACAGTCTACGCTTTGATCGTCCCTGGAAGACCAGTAGTAGTTTCCGATGGACATCTGGTGGCATTCTGTAATCTGTGGACTTTCAGAATGTTGATGAAACACAGAAATTGCGTCGGGATTGAATACAACAGTCACCATGCGCACTTACCTCCATGCGAGTAATGTCTCAAACAGTCTACGGTTTGATCGTTCCCTGGAAGACCAGTAGTAGTTTTCGATGCACATCTGGAGGCATTCTGTAATCTGTGGACAATCAGAGTGTTGATGAAACAGAGAAGTTGCATCGGGATTGAATACAACAGTCATCATGCGCACTTTCTTAAACGGGAGTAATGTCTCAAACAGGCTACGCTTTGATCGTTCCCTGGAAAACCAGTAATAGTTTTCGATGCACATCTGGAGGTATTCTGTAATCAGTGGGCTATCAGACTTTTAATGAAACACAGAAATTGCATCGGGACTGAATACAACAGTCACCAAGCGCACTTTCCTGCATGGGAGTAATTCTCAAACAGTCTACGCTTTGATCGTGGCCTGGAAGACCAGTAGTAGTTTCCGATGCAAATCTCGAGGCTTTCTGTAATCTGTGGACTATCAGAGTGTTGATGAAACACAGAAATGGCATCGGGAGTGAATACAACAGTCACCATGCGCACTTTCCTCCATGGGAGTAAATCTCAAACATGCTACGCTTTGATCGTTCCCTGGTAGACCAGTAGTAGTTCCCGAAGCACATCTGGTGGCATTCTGTAATCTGTGGACTATCAGAGTGTTGATGAAACACAGAAATTGCATCGGGATTGAATACAACAGTCACAACGCACACTTTCCTCCACGGGAGCAATGTCTCAAACAGTCTACGCTTTGATCGTGGCCTGGAAGACCAGTAGTAGTTTCCGATGAACATCTGGAGGCATTCTGTAATCTGTGGAGTATCAGAGTGTTGATGAAACACAGAAATTGCGTCGGGATTGAATACGTCACCATGCGCACTTTCCTCCATGGGAGTATTGTCTCAAAGAGTTTACGCTTTGATTGTTCCCTGGAATACCAGTAGTAGTTTCTGATGCACATCTGGAGGCATTCTGTAATCTGTGGACTATCAGAGTGTTGATGAAACACAGAAATGGCATCGGGATTGAATACAACAGTCAATATGCGCACTTTCCTCCACGGGAGTAATGTCTCAAACAGTCTACGCTTTGATCGTTCCCTGGAAAACCAATAATAGTTTGCGATGCACAACTGGAGGTATTCTGTAATCTGTGGGCTATCAGACTTTTAATGAAACACAGAAATTGCATCGGGATTGAATACAAAAGTCACCAAGCGCACTTTCCTCCATGGGAGTAATTCTCAAACAGTCTACGCTTTGATCGTGGCCTGGAAGACCAGTAGTAGATTCCGATGCAAATCTGGAGGCTTTCTGTAATCTGTGGACTATCAGAGTGTTGATGAAACACAGAAATGGCATCGGGAGTGAATACAACAGTCACCATGCGCACTTTCCTCCATGGGAGTAATTCTCAAACATGCTACGCTGTGATCGTTCCCTGGTAGACCAGTTGTAGTTCCGGATGCACATCTGGTGGCATTCTGTAATCTGTGGAGTATCAGAGTGTTGATGAAACACAGAAATTGCATCGGGATTGAATACAACAGTCACAACGCACACTTTCCTCCACGGGAGCAATGTCGCAAACAGTCTACGCTTTGATCGTTCCCTGGAAGACCAGTAGTAGTTTCCGATGCACATCTGGTAGCATTCTGTAATCTGTGGAGTATCAGAGTGTTGATGAAACACAGAAATTGCATCGGGATTGAATACAACAGTCACCATGCGTACTTTCCTCCATGGGAGTATTGTCTCAAAGAGTTTACGCCTTGATCGTTCCCTGGAATACCAGTAGTAGTTTCTGATGCACATCTGGAGGCATTCTGTAATGTGTTTACTATCAGAGTGTTGATGAAACACCGAAATTGCATCGGGATTGAATACAACAGTCACCATGCGCACTTTCCTCCATGGGAGTAATTCTCAAACATTCTACGCTTTGATCGTTCCCTGGAAGACCAGTAGTAGTTTCCGATGCACGTCTGGAGGCATTCTGTAATCTGTGGACTATCAGAGTATTGATGAAACACAGAAATTGCATCGGGATTGTATACAACAGTCACCATGCGCACTTTCCTCCATAGTAGTAATGTCTCTAACAGTCTACGCTTTAATCGTTCCCTGGAAGACCAGTATTAGTTTCCGATGCACATCTGGAGGCATTCTGTAATCTGTGGACTATAGGAGTTTTCATGAAACACAGAAATTGCATCGGGATTGAATACAACAGTCACCATGCGCACTTTCCTCCATGGGAGTATGATCTCAAACAGTCTACGATTTGATCGTTCCCTGGAAGACCAGTAGTAGTTTCCGATGCACATCTGGAGGCATTCTGTAATCTCTGGAGTATCAGAGTGTTGATGAAACACAGAAATTGCATCGGGATTGAATACAACAGTCACCATGCGCACCTTCCTCCATGGGAGTAATGTCTCAAAGAGTTTACGCTTTGATCGTTCCCTGGATGACCAGTAGTAATTTCCGATGGACATCTGGAGGCATTCTGTAATCTGTGACTATCAGAGTGTTGATGAAACAAAGAAATTGCATCGGGATTGAATACAGCAGTCACCATGCACACTTTCCTCCATGGGAGTAGTGTCTCAAACAGTCTACGCCTTGATCGTTCCTTGGAAGACCAGTAGTAGTTTCCGATGCACTTCTGAAATCATTCTGAAATCTGTGGACTAACTGAGTGTTGATGAAACACAGAAATTGCATCGGGATTGAATACAACAGTCAGCATGCGCACTTTCCTCCATGCGAGTAATGTCTCTAACAGTCTACGCTTTGATCGTTCCCTGCGAGACCAGTAATAGTTTCCGATGCACATCTGGAGGATTTCTGTAATCTGTGGACTATCAGAGTGTTGATGAAACACAGAAATTGCATCGGGATTGAATACAACAGTCACCATGCGCACTTTCCTCCATGGGAATAATGACTCAAACAGTCTACGCATTGATCGTTCCCTGGAAGACCAGTAGTAATTTCCGATGGACATCTGGAGGCATTCTGTAATCTGTGACGATCAGAGTGTTGATGAAACACAGAAATTGCATCGGGATTGAATACAAAAGTCACCAAGCGCACTTTCCTCCATGGGAGTAATTCTCAAACAGTCTACGCTTTGATCGTGGCCTGGAAGACCAGTAGTAGTTTCCGATGCAAATCTGGAGCCTCTCTGTAATCTGTGGACTATCAGAGTGTTGATGAAACACAGAAATGGCATCGGGAGTGAATACAACAGTCACCATGCGCACTTTCCTCCATGGGAGTAATTCTCAAACATGCTACGCTTTGATCGTTCCCTGGTAGACCAGTAGTAGTTCCCGATGCACATCTGGTGGCATTCTGTAATCTGTGGAGTATCAGAGTGTAGATGAAACACTGATATAGCATCGGGATTGAATACAACGCTCACCATGCGCACTTTAATCCATGGGAGTATTGTCTCCAAGAGTTAACGCTTTGATCGTTCCCTGGAATACCAGAAGTAGTTTCTGATGCACATCTGGAGGCATTCTGTAATGTTTTTACTATCAGAGTGATGATGAAACACAGAAATTGCATCGGGATTGAATACAACCGTCACCATGCGCACTTTCCTCCATGGGAGAAATTCTCAAACATTCTACGCTTTGATCGGACCCTGGAAGACCAGTACTAGTTTCCGATGCACATCTGGAGGCATTCTGTAATCTGTGGACTATCAGAGTATTGATGAAACACAGAAATTGCATCGGGATTGAATACAACAGTCACCATGCGCACCTTCCTCCATGGGAGTAATGTCTCTAACAGTCTACGCTTTGATTGTTCCATGGAAGACCAGTAGTAGTTTCCGATGCACATTTGGAGGCATTCTGTAATCTGTGGACTATCAGAGTTTTGATGAAACACAGAAATTGCATCGGGATTGGTTACAACAGTCACCATGTGCACCTTCCTCCATGGGAGTAACGTCTCAAAGAGTTTACGCTTCGATCGCTCACTGGAAGACCAGTAGTAGTTAACGATGCAAATATGGAGGCACTCCATAATCTGTGGAATGTCAGAGTGTTGATGACACACAGAAATTCCATCGGGATTGAATACAACAGTCACCATGCGCACCTTCCTCCATGGGAGTAATGTGTCCAAGAGTTTACGCTTTGATCGTTCCCTGGAAGACCAGTAGTAGTTTCTGATGCACATCTGGAGGCATTCTGTAATATGTGGACTATCAGAGTGTTGATGAAACACATAAATTGCATCGGGATTGAATACAACAGTCACCATGCGCACTTTCCTCCACGGGAGTAGTGTCTCAAACATTCTACGCTTTGATCGTTCTCTGGAAGACCAGAAGTTGTTTCCGATGCACATCTGGAGGCATTCTGTAATCTGTGGACTATCAGAGTGTTGATGAAACACAGAAATTGCGTCGGGATTGAATAAAACTGTCAACATGCGTACTTTCCTCCACGTTAGTAATGTCTCAAACAGTCTACGCTTTGATCGTCCCTGGAAGACCAGTAGTAGTTTCCGATGGACATCTGGTGGCATTCTGTAATCTGTGGACTTTCAGAATGTTGATGAAACACAGAAATTGCGTCGGGATTGAATACAACAGTCACCATGCGCACTTACCTCCATGCGAGTAATGTCTCAAACAGTCTACGGTTTGATCGTTCCCTGGAAGACCAGTAGTAGTTTTCGATGCACATCTGGAGGCATTCTGTAATCTGTGGACAATCAGAGTGTTGATGAAACAGAGAAGTTGCATCGGGATTGAATACAACAGTCATCATGCGCACTTTCTTAAACGGGAGTAATGTCTCAAACAGGCTACGCTTTGATCGTTCCCTGGAAAACCAGTAATAGTTTTCGATGCACATCTGGAGGTATTCTGTAATCAGTGGACTATCAGAGTGTTGATGAAACACAGAAATGGCATCGGGAGTGAATACAACAGTCACCATGCGCACTTTCCTCCATGGGAGTAATTCTCAAACATGCTACGCTTTGATCGTTCCCTGGTAGACCAGTAGTAGTTCCCGATGCACATCTGGTGGCATTCTGTAATCTGTGGAGTATCAGAGTGTAGATGAAACACTGATATAGCATCGGGATTGAATACAACGCTCACCATGCGCACTTTAATCCATGGGAGTATTGTCTCCAAGAGTTAACGCTTTGATCGTTCCCTGGAATACCAGAAGTAGTTTCTGATGCACATCTGGAGGCATTCTGTAATGTTTTTACTATCAGAGTGATGATGAAACACAGAAATTGCATCGGGATTGAATACAACCGTCACCATGCGCACTTTCCTCCATGGGAGAAATTCTCAAACATTCTACGCTTTGATCGGACCCTGGAAGACCAGTACTAGTTTCCGATGCACATCTGGAGGCATTCTGTAATCTGTGGACTATCAGAGTATTGATGAAACACAGAAATTGCATCGGGATTGAATACAACAGTCACCATGCGCACCTTCCTCCATGGGAGTAATGTCTCTAACAGTCTACGCTTTGATTGTTCCATGGAAGACCAGTAGTAGTTTCCGATGAACATTTGGAGGCATTCTGTAATCTGTGGACTATCAGAGTTTTGATGAAACACAGAAATTGCATCGGGACTGAATACAACAGTCACCAAGCGCACTTTCCTGCATGGGAGTAATGTCTCAAACAGTCTACGCTTTGATCGTTCCCTGGAAAACCAATAATAGTTTGCGATGCACAACTGGAGGTATTCTGTAATCTGTGGGCTAACAGACTTTTAATGAAACACAGAAATTGCATCGGGATTGAACACAAAAGTCACCAAGCGCACTTTCCTCCATGGGAGTAATTCTCAAACAGTCTACGCTTTGATCGTGGCCTGGAAGACCAGTAGTAGATTCCGATGCAAATCTGGAGGCTTTCTGTAATCTGTGGACTATCAGAGTGTTGATGAAACACAGAAATGGCATCGGGAGTGAATACAACAGTCACCATGCGCACTTTCCTCCATGGGAGTAATTCTCAAACATGCTACGCTGTGATCGTTCCCTGGTAGACCAGTTGTAGTTCCGGATGCACATCTGGTGGCATTCTGTAATCTGTGGAGTATCAGAGTGTTGATGAAACACAGAAATTGCATCGGGATTGAATACAACAGTCACAACGCACACTTTCCTCCACGGGAGCAATGTCGCAAACAGTCTACGCTTTGATCGTTCCCTGGAAGACCAGTAGTAGTTTCCGATGCACATCTGGTAGCATTCTGTAATCTGTGGAGTATCAGAGTGTTGATGAAACACAGAAATTGCATCGGGATTGAATACAACAGTCACCATGCGTACTTTCCTCCATGGGAGTATTGTCTCAAAGAGTTTACGCCTTGATCGTTCCCTGGAATACCAGTAGTAGTTTCTGATGCACATCTGGAGGCATTCTGTAATGTGTTTACTATCAGAGTGTTGATGAAACACCGAAATTGCATCGGGATTGAATACAACAGTCACCATGCGCACTTTCCTCCATGGGAGTAATTCTCAAACATTCTACGCTTTGATCGTTCCCTGGAAGACCAGTAGTAGTTTCCGATGCACGTCTGGAGGCATTCTGTAATCTGTGGACTATCAGAGTATTGATGAAACACAGAAATTGCATCGGGATTGTATACAACAGTCACCATGCGCACTTTCCTCCATAGTAGTAATGTCTCTAACAGTCTACGCTTTAATCGTTCCCTGGAAGACCAGTATTAGTTTCCGATGCACATCTGGAGGCATTCTGTAATCTGTGGACTATAGGAGTTTTCATGAAACACAGAAATTGCATCGGGATTGAATACAACAGTCACCATGCGCACTTTCCTCCATGGGAGTATGATCTCAAACAGTCTACGATTTGATCGTTCCCTGGAAGACCAGTAGTAGTTTCCGATGCACATCTGGAGGCATTCTGTAATCTCTGGAGTATCAGAGTGTTGATGAAACACAGAAATTGCATCGGGATTGAATACAACAGTCACCATGCGCACCTTCCTCCATGGGAGTAATGTCTCAAAGAGTTTACGCTTTGATCGTTCCCTGGATGACCAGTAGTAATTTCCGATGGACATCTGAAGGCATTCTGTAATCTGTGACTATCAGAGTGTTGATGAAACAAAGAAATTGCATCGGGATTGAATACAGCAGTCACCATGCACACTTTCCTCCATGGGAGTAGTGTCTCAAACAGTCTACGCCTTGATCGTTCCTTGGAAGACCAGTAGTAGTTTCCGATGCACTTCTGAAATCATTCTGAAATCTGTGGACTAACTGAGTGTTGATGAAACACAGAAATTGCATCGGGATTGAATACAACAGTCAGCATGCGCACTTTCCTCCATGCGAGTAATGTCTCTAACAGTCTACGCTTTGATCGTTCCCTGCGAGACCAGTAATAGTTTCCGATGCACATCTGGAGGATTTCTGTAATCTGTGGACTATCAGAGTGTTGATGAAACACAGAAATTGCATCGGGATTGAATACAACAGTCACCATGCGCACTTTCCTCCATGGGAATAATGACTCAAACAGTCTACGCATTGATCGTTCCCTGGAAGACCAGTAGTAATTTCCGATGGACATCTGGAGGCATTCTGTAATCTGTGACGATCAGAGTGTTGATGAAACACAGAAATTGCATCGGGATTGAATACAGCAGTCACCATGCACACTTTACTCCATGGGAGTAGTGTCTCAAATAGTCTACGCCTTGATCGTTCCTTGGAAGACCAGTAGTAGTTTCCGATGCACATCTGAAATCATTCTGAAATCTGTGGACTAACTGAGTGTTGATGAAACACAGAAATTGCATCGAGATTGAATACAACAGTCACCATGCGCACTTTCCTCTTTTCGAGTAATGTCTCAAACAGTCTACGCTTTGATCGTTCCCAGGAAGACCAGTAGTAGTTTCCGATGAACATCTGGAGGCATTCTGTAATCTATGGACAATCAGAGTGTTGATGAAATACAGAAATTAAATCGGGATTGAATACAACAGTCACCATGTTCACTTCCCTCCATGGGAGTAATTCTCAATCAGTATATGCTTTGATCGTTCCCTGGAAGACCAGTGGTAGTTTCCGATGCACATCTGGTGGCATTCTGTAATCTGAGGACTATGAGAGTGTTGATGAAACACAGAAATTGCATCGGGATTGAACACAACAGTCACCATGCGCACTTTCCTCCACGGGAGTAATGTCTCAAAGAGACTACGCTTTGATCGTTCCCAGGAAGACCAGTAGTAGTTTCCGATGGACATCTGGTGGCATTCTGTAATCTGTGGACTATCAGAGTGTTGATGAAACACAGAAATTGCATCGGGATTGAATACAACAGTCAGCATGCGCACTTGCCTCCATGCGAGTAATGTCTCTAACAGTCTACGCTTTGATCGCTCCCTGCAAGACCAGTAATAGTTTCCGATGCACATCTGGAGGATTTCTGTAATCTGTGGACTATCAGACTGTTGATGAAACACAGAAATTGCATCGGGATTGAATGCAACAGTCACCATGCGCACCTTCCTCCATGGGAGTAATGTGTCCAAGAGTTTTCGCTTTGATCGTTCCCTGGAAGATCAGTAGTAATTTCCGATGGACATCTGGAGACATTCTGTAATCCGTGACTATCAGAGTGTTGATGAAACACAGAAATTTGCATCGGGATTGAATACAACAGTCACCATGCGCACTTTACTCCATCGGCGTAGTGTCTCAAACAGTCTACGCTTTGATCGTTCCTTGGAAGACCAGAAGTAGTTTCCGATGCACATCTGGAGTCATTCTGAAATCTGTGGACTAACTGAGTGTTGATGAAATACAGAAATTGCATCGGGATTGAATACAATAGTCACCATGCGCACTTTCCTCCTTACGAGTAATGTCTCAAAGAGTCTACGCTTTGATCGTTCCCAGGAAGACCAGTAGTAGTTTCCGATGAACATCTGGAGACATTCTGTAATCTGAGGACTATCAGAGTGTTGATGAAACACAGAAATTACTTCGGGATTGAACACAACACTCACCATGCGCACTTCCCTCCACGGGAGTAATGTCTCAAAGAGTCTACACTTTGATCGTTCCCTGCAAGACCAGTAGTAGTTTACGATGCACATCTGAAGGCTTTCTCTAATCTGTGGACTATCAGAGTGTTGATGAAACACAGAAATTGCCTCGGGATTGAATACAACAGTCACCATGCGCACTTTCCTCCATGGGAGTAATGTCTCAAACAGTCTACGCTTTGATCGTTCCCTGGAAGACCAGTAGTAGTTTCCGATGCACATCTGGAGATATTCTGTAATCTGTGGAGTAACAGAGTGTTGATGAAACACAGAAATTGCATCGGGATTGAATACAACAGTCACCATGCGCACTTTTCTGCATTGGGAGTAATGTCTCATAGAGTCTACGCTTTGATCGTGCTCTGGAAGACCAGTAGTAGTTTCCGATGCACATCTGGAGGCATTCTGTAATCTGTGGACTATCAGAGTGTTGATGAAACACAGAATTTGCTTCGGGATTGAATACAACAGTCACCATGCCCACTTTCCTCCATGGGAGTAATGTCTCAAACAGTCTACACTTTGATCGATCCCTGGAAGACCAGTAGTAGTTTCCGATGCACATCTGGTGGCATTCTGTTATCTGTGGACTATCAGAGTGTTGCTGAAACACAGAAATTGCATCGGGATTGAATACAACAGTCACCATGCGCACTTTCCTCCATGGGAGTAATTCTCAAACAGTCTACGCTTTGATCATTCCCTGGAAGACCAGAAGTAGTTTCCGATGCACATCTTGAGGTATTCTGTAACCTGTGGACTATCAGAGTGTTGATGAAACACTGAAATTGCATCGGGATTGAATACAACAGTCACCATGTGCACTTTCCTCCATAGGAGTAATTCTCAAAGAGTCTACGCTTTGGTCATTCTCTGGAAGACCAGTAGACGTTTTCGATGCACATCTGGAGGCACTCTGTAATCTGTGGACTATCAGAGTGTTGATGAAACACATAAATTGCATCGGGATTGAATACAACAGTCACCATGCGCACTTTCCTCCACGGGAGTAGTGTCTCAAACATTCTACGCTTTGATAGTTCTCTGGAAGACCAGAAGTAGTTTCCGATGCACATCTGGTGGCGTTCTGAAATCTGTGGACTAACTGAGTTTTGATGAAACACAGAAATTGCTTCGGGATTGAATACAACAGACACCATGCGCACTTTCCTCCATGGGAGTAATGTCTCAAACAGTCTACGCTTTAATCGTTCCCTGGAAAACCAGTAATAGTTTGCGATGCACATCTGGAGATATTCTGTAATCTGTGGGCCATCAGACTTTTAATGAAACACAGAAATTGCATCGGGATTGAATACAACAGTCACCAAGCGCACTTTCTTGCATGGGAGTAATTCTCAAACAGTCTACGCTTTGATCATGGCCTGGAAGACCAGTAGTAGTTTCCGCTGAACATCTGGAGGTATTCTGCAACCTGTGGACTATCAGAGTGTTGATGAAACACAGAAATTGCATCGGAATTGAATACAACAGTCACCATGTGCACTTTCCTCCATAGGAGTAATTCTCAAAGAGTCTACGCTTTGGTCATTCTCTGGAAGACCAGTAGACGTTTTCGATGCACATCTGGAGGCATTCTGTAATCTGTGGACTATCAGAGTGTTGATGAAACACATAAATTGCATCGGGATTGAATACAACAGTCACCATGCGCACTTTCCTCCACGGGAGTAGTGTCTCAAACATTCTACGCTTTGATAGTTCTCTGGAAGACCAGAAGTAGTTTCCGATGCACATCTGGTGGCGTTCTGAAATCTGTGGACTAACAGAGTGTTGATGAAACACAGATATTGCATCGGGATTGAATACAACAGTCACAACGCCCACTTTCCTCCACGGGAGCAATGTCTCAAACAGTCTACGTTTTGATCGTACCCTGGAAGAACAGTAATAGTTTCCGATTCACATCTGGTGGCATTCAGTAATCTGTGGAGTATCAGAGTGTGGATGAAACACAGAAATTGCATCGGGATTGAAGACAACAGTCACCATGCGCACTTTCCTCCATGGGAGTAATGTCTCTAACAGTCTACGCTTTGATCGTTCCCTGGAAGACCAGTAGTATTTTCCGATGCACATTTGGAGGCATTCTGTAATCTGTAGACTATCAGAGTGTTGATGAAACACAGAAATTCCATCGGGATTGAATACAATAGTTACCATGCGCACCTTCCTCCATTGGAGTAATGTGTCCAAGAGTTTACGCTTTGATCGTTCCCTGGAAGACCAGCAGTAATTTCCGATGGACATCTGGAGGCATTCTTTAATCTGTGACTATCAGAGTGTTGATGAAACACAGAAATTGCATCGGGATTCAATACAACAGTCACCATGCGCACTTTCCTCCATGGGAGTAGTGTCTCAAACAGTCTACGCCTTGATCGTTACTGGGAAGACCAGAAGTAGTTTCCGATGCACATCTGGAGTCATTCTGAAATCTGTGGACTAACTGAGTGTTGATGAAACACAGAAATTGCACCGGGAATGAATACAACAGTCACCATGCGCACTTTCCTCCTTTAGAGTAATGTCTCAAACAGTCTACGCTTTGATCGTTCCCAGGAAGACCAGTAGTAGTTTCCGATGAACATCTGGAGGCATTCTGTAATCTGTGGACTATCAGAGTGTTGATGAAATACAGAAATTGAATCGGGATTGAATACAACAGTCACCATTTTCACTTCCATCCATGGGAGTAATGCTCAATCAGTATACGCTTTGATCGTTCCCTGGAAGACCAATAGTAGTTTCCGATGCACATCTGGTGGCATTCTGTAATCTGAGGACTATCAGAGTTTGATGAAACACAGAAATTGCATCGGGATTGAACACAACAGTTACCATGCGCACTTTCCTCCACGGGAGTAATGTCTCAAAGAGTCTACGCTTTGATCGTTCCCTGGAAGACCAGTAGTAGTTTCCGATGGAGATCTGGTGGCATTCTGTAATCTGTGGACTATCAGAGTGTTGATGAAACACAGAAATTGCATCGGGATAGAATACAACAGTCAGCATGCGCACTTTCCTCCATGGTAGTAATGTCTCTAACAGTCTACGCTGTGATCGTTCCCTGCAAGACCAGCATTTCTTTCCGATGCACATCTGGAGGCTTCTGTAATCTGTGGACTATCAGAGTGTTGATGAAACACAGAAATTGCATCGGGATTGAATACAACAGTCACCATGCGCACTTTCCTCCATGGGAGTAATTCTCAAACAGTCTACGCTTTGATCATTCCCTGGAAGAATAGTAGTAGTTTCCGATGCACATCTAGAGGCATTCTGGAATCTGTGGACTATCAGAGTGTTGATGAAACACATAAATTGCATCGGGATTGAATACAACAGTCACCATGCGCACTTTCCTATACGGGAGTAGTGTTTCAAACATCCTACGCTTTGATAGTTCTCTGGAAGACCAGAAGTAGTTTCCGATGCACATCTGGAGGCATTCTGAAATCTGTGGACTAACTGAGTGTTGATGATTCACAGAAATTGCATCGGGATTGAATACAACAGTCACCATGCGCACTTTCCTCCATGCGAGTAATGTCTCAAACAGTCTACGCTGTGATCGTTCCCTGCAAGACCAGCATTTCTTTCCGATGCACATCTGGAGGCTTCTGTAATCTGTGGACTATCAGAGTGTTGATGAAACACAGAAATTGCATCGGGATTGAATACAACAGTCACCATGCGCACTTTCCTCCATGGGAGTAATTCTCAAACAGTCTACGCTTTGATCATTCCCTGGAAGAATAGTAGTAGTTTCCGATGCACATCTAGAGGCATTCTGGAATCTGTGGACTATCAGAGTGTTGATGAAACACATAAATTGCATCGGGATTGAATACAACAGTCACCATGCGCACTTTCCTATACGGGAGTAGTGTTTCAAACATTCTACGCTTTGATAGTTCTCTGGAAGACCAGAAGTAGTTTCCGATGCACATCTGGAGGCATTCTGAAATCTGTGGACTAACTGAGTGTTGATGATTCACAGAAATTGCATCGGGATTGAATACAACAGTCACCATGCGCACTTTCCTCCATGCGAGTAATGTCTCAAACAGTCTACGCTTTGATCGTTCCCTGGAAAACCAGTAATAGTTTGCGATGCACATCTGGAGATATTCTGTAATCTGTGGGGTATCAGACTTTTAATGAAACACAGAAATTGCATCGGGATTGAATACAACAGTCACCAAGCGCACTTTACTGCATGGGAGTTATTCTCACACAGTCTACGCTTTGATCGTGGCTTGGAAGACCAGTAGTAGTTTCCGATGAACATCTGGAGGCATTCTGTAATCTGTGGACAATCAGAGTGTTGATGAAACACAGAAATTGCATCGGGATTGAATACAACAGCCACCATGTGCACTTTCCTCCATGGGAGTAATTCTCAAACAGTCTACGCTTTGGTCATTCTCTGGAAGACCAGTAGTCGTTTCCGATGCACATCTGGAGGCATTCTGTAATCTGTGGACTATCAGAGTGTTGATGAAACACAGAAATTGCATCGGGATTGAATACAACAGTCACCATGCGCACTTTCCTCCACGGGAGTAATGTCTCAAAAAGTCTACGCTTTGATCGTTCCCTGGAAGACCAATAGTAGTTTCCGATGGACATCTGAAGGCATTCTGTAATGTGTGGACTATCAGAGTGTTGATGAAACACAGAAATTGCATCGTGATTGAACACAACAGTCACCATGCGCACTTTCCTGCATGGGAGTAACGTCTCAAACAGTCTACGATTCGATCGTTCCCTGCAAGAGCAGTAGTAGTTTCCGATGCACATCTGGAGGCTTTCTGTAATCTGTGGACTACCAGAGTGTTGATGAAACGCAGAAATTGCATCGGGATTGAATACAACAGTCACCATGACCACTTTCCTGCATTGGGAGTAATGTCTCAAACAGTCTACGCTTTTATCGTGCCCTGGAAGACCGGTAGTAGTTTCCGATGCACATATGGAGGCATTCTGTAATCTGTGGACTATCAGAGTGTTGATGAAACACAGAAATTGCATCGGAATTGAATACAACAGTCACCATGCGCAGTTTCCTCCACGAGAGTAATGTCTCTAACAGTCTGCGCTTTGATCATTCCCTGGAAGACCAGTAATAGCTACCGATGCATATCTGTAGGCATTCAGTCATCTGTGGACTATCAGAGTTTTGATGAAACACAGAAATTGCATCGGGATTGAATACAACAGTCACCATGCGCACTTTCCTCCACGGGAGTAATGTCTCAAACAGTCTCCGCTTTGATCGATCCCTGGAAGACCAGTAGTAGTTTCCGATGGACATCTGGTGGCATTCTGTAATCTGTGAACTATCAGAGTGATAATGAAACACAGAAATTGTATCGGGATTGAATTCAACAGTCACCATGCGCACTTTTCTGCATTGGGAGTAATGTCTCAAAGAGTCTACGCTTTGATCGAGCTCTGGAAGACCAGTAGTAGTTTCCGATGCACATGTGGAGGCATTCTGTTATCTGTGGACTATCAGAGTGTTTCTGGAACACAGAAATTGCATCGGGATTGAATACAACAGTCACCATGCGCACTTTCCTCCATGGGAGTAATTCTCAAACAGTCTACGCTTTGATCATTCCCTGGAAGACCAGTAGTAGTTTCCGATGCACATCTGGAGGCATTCTGTAATCTGTGGACTATCAGAGTGTTGAGGAAACACATAAATTGCATCGGGATTGAATACAACAGTCACCATGCGCACTTTCCCCCACGGGAGTAGTGTCTCAAACATTCTACGCTTTGATAGTTCTCTGGAAGAGCAGAAGTAGTTTCCGATGCACATCTGGTGGCGTTCTGAAATCTGTGGACTAACAGAGTGTTGATGAAACACAGAAATTGCTTCGGGATTGAATACAACAGTCACCATGCGCCCTTTCCTCCATGGGAGTAATGTCTCAAACAGTCTACGCTTTGGTCGTTCCCTGGAAAACCAGTAATAGTTTACGATGCACATCTGGAGATCTTCTGTAATCTGTGGGCTATCAGACTTTTAATGAAACACAGAAATTGCATCGGGATTGAATACAACAGTCACCAAGCGCACTTTCCTGCATGGGAGTAATTCTCAAACAGTCTACGCTTTGATCGTGGCCTGGAAGACCAGTAGTAGTTTCCGCTGATCATCTAGAGGTATTCTGTAATCTGTGGACTATTAGAGTGTTGATGAAACACAGAAATTGCATCGGGATTGAATACAACAGTCACCATGTGCACTTTCCTCCATGGGAGTAATTCTCAAAGAGTCTACGCTTTAGTCATTCTCTGGAAGACCCGTAGACGTTTCCGATGCACATCTGGAGGCATTCTGTAATCTGTAGACTATCAGAGTGTTGATGAAACACATAAATTGCATCGGGATTGAATACAACAGTCACCATGCACAACTTCCACCACGGGAGTAGTGTCTCAAACATTCTACGCTTTGATAGTTCTCTGGAAGACCAGAAGTAGTTTCCGATGCACATCTGGTGGCGTTCTGAAATCTGTGGACTAAATGAGTGTTGATGAAACACAGAAATTGCATCGGGATTGAATACAACAGTCACAACGCGCACTTTCCTCCACGGGAGCAATGTCTCAAACAGTCTACGCTTTGATCGTACCCTGGAAGAACAGTAGTAGTTTCCGATGGACATCTGGTGGCATTCTGTAATCAGTGGACTATCAGCGTGTTGATGAAACACAGAAATTGCATCGGGATTGAATACAACAGTCAGCATGCGCACTTCCCTCCATGGGAGTAATGTCTCTAACAGTCTACGCTTAGATCGTTCCCTGCAAGACCAGTAGTAGTTTCCGATGCACATCTGGAGGCTTTCTGTAATCTGTGGACTATCAGAGTGTTGATGAAACACAGAAATTGCATCGGGATTGAATACAACAGTCACCATGCGCACTTTCCTCCATGGGAGTAATGTCTCAAACAGTCTACGCTTTGATCTTTTCCTGGAAGACCAGTAGTGGTTTCCGATGCACATCTGGAGATATTCTGTAATCTGTGCACTATCAGACTGTTGATGAAATACTGAAATTGCATCGGGATTGAATACAACAGTCACCATGCGCTCTTTTCTGCATTGTGAGTAATGTCTCAAAGAGTCTACGCTTTGATCGTGCTCTGGAAGACCAGTAGTAGTTTCCGATGCACATCTGGAGGCATTCTGTAATCTGTGGACTGTCAGACTGTTGATGAAACACAGAAATTGCATCGGGATTGAATACAACAGTCACCATGCGCACCTTCCTCCATGGGAGTAATTCTCAAACAGTCTACGCTTTGATCATTCCCTGGAAGACCAATAGTAGTTTCCGATGCACATCTGGAGGCATTCTGGAATCTGTGGACTATCAGAGTGTTGATGAAACACATAAATTGCATCGGGATTGAATACAACAGTCACCATGCGCACTTTCCTATACGGGAGTAGTGTCTCAAACATTCTACGCTTTGATAGTTCTCTGGAAGACCAAAACTAGTTTCCGATGCACATCTGGAGGCATTCTGAAATCTGTGGACTAACTGAGTGTTGATGAAACACAGAAATTGCATCGGGATTGAATACAACAGTCACCATGCGCACTTTCCTCCATGCGAGTAATGTCTCAAACAGTCTACGCTTTGATCGTTCCCTGGATGAGACACAGAAATTGCATGCGTAATAGTTTGCGATTCACATCAGGAGATATTCTGTAATCTGTGGGCTATCAGAGTTTTAATGAAACACAGAAATTGCATCGGGATTGAATACAACAGTCACCAAGCGCACTTTCCTACATAGGAGTAATTCTCACACAGTCTACGCTTTGAACGTGGCTAGGAAGACCAGTAGTAGTTTCCGATGAACATCTGGAGGCATTCTGTAATCTGTGGACTATCAGAGTGTTGATGAAACACAGAAAATGCATCGGGATTGAATACAACAGTCACCATGTGCACTTTCCTCCATGGGAGTAATTCTCAAACTGTCTACGCTTTGGTCATTCTCTGGAAGACCAGTAGTCGTTTCCGATGCACATCTGGAGGCATTCTGCAATCTGTGGACTATAAGAGTGTTGATGAAACACAGAAATTGCATCGGGATTGAATACAACAGTCACCATGCGCACTTTCCTCCACATGAGTAATGTCTCATACTGTCTACGCTTTGATCGTTCCCTGGAAGACCAGTAGTAGTTTCCGATGGACATATGGTGGCATTCTGTAATGTGTGGACTATCAGAGTGTTGATGAAACACAGAAATTCCATCGGGATTGAACACAACAGTCACCATGCGCACTTTCCTCCATGGGAGTAACGTCTCAAACAGTCTACGATTTGATCGTTCCCTGGAAGGACAGTAGTAGTTTCCGATGGACATCTGGTGGCATTCTGTAATCAGTGGACTATCAGAGTGTTGATGAAACACAGAAATTGCATCGGGATTGAATACAACAGTCAGCATGCGCACTTCCCTCCATGGGAGTAATGTCTCTAACAGTCTACGCTTAGATCGTTCCCTGCAAGACCAGTAGTAGTTTCCGATGCACATCTGGAGGCTTTCTGTAATCTGTGGACTATCAGAGTGTTGATGAAACACAGAAATTGCATCGGGATTGAATACAACAGTCACCATGCGCACTTTCCTCCATGGGAGTAATGTCTCAAACAGTCTACGCTTTGATCTTTTCCTGGAAGACCAGTAGTGGTTTCCGATGCACATCTGGAGATATTCTGTAATCTGTGCACTATCAGACTGTTGATGAAATACTGAAATTGCATCGGGATTGAATACAAGAGTCACCATGCGCTCTTTTCTGCATTGTGAGTAATGTCTCAAAGAGTCTACGCTTTGATCGTGCTCTGGAAGACCAGTAGTAGATTCCGATGCACATCTGGAGGCATTCTGTAATCTGTGGACTGTCAGACTGTTGATGAAAAACAGAAATTGCATCGGGATTGAATACAACAGTCACCATGCGCACCTTCCTCCATGGGAGTAATTCTCAAACAGTCTACGCTTTGATCATTCCCTGGAAGACCAATAGTAGTTTCCGATGCACATCTGGAGGCATTCTGGAATCTGTGGACTATCAGAGTGTTGATGAAACACATAAATTGCATCGGGATTGAATACAACAGTCACCATGCGCACTTTCCTATACGGGAGTAGTGTCTCAAACATTCTACGCTTTGATAGTTCTCTGGAAGACCAAAACTAGTTTCCGATGCACATCTGGAGGCATTCTGAAATCTGTGGACTAACTGAGTGTTGATGAAACACAGAAATTGCATCGGGATTGAATACAACAGTCACCATGCGCACTTTCCTCCATGCGAGTAATGTCTCAAACAGTCTACGCTTTGATCGTTCACTGTAAAACCAGTAATAGTATGCGATAAACATCAGGAGATATTCTGTAATCTGTGGGCTATCAGAGTTTTAATGAAACACAGAAATTGCATCGGGATTGAATACAACAGTCACCAAGCGCACTTTCCTATATAGGAGTAATTCTCACACAGTCTACGCTTTGATCGTGGCTAGGAAGACCAGTAGTAGTTTCCGATGAACATCTGGAGGCATTCTGTAATCTGTGGACTATCAGAGTGTTGATGAAACACAGAATTTGCATCGGGATTGAATACAACAGTCACCATTCGCACTTTCCTCCACATGAGTAATGTCTCAAACAGTCTACGCTTTGATCGTTCCCTGGAAGACCAGTAGTAGTTTCCGATGGACATATGGTGGTATTCTGTAATGTGTGGACTATCAGAGTGTTGATGAAACACAGAAATTGCATCGGGATTGAATACAACAGTCAGCATGCGCACTTCCCTCCATGGGAGTAATGTCTCTAACAGTCTACGCTTAAATCGTTCCCTGCAAGACCAGTAGTAGTTTCCGATGCACATCTGGAGGCTTTCTGTAATCTGTGGACTATTAGAGTGTTGATGAAACACAGAAATTGCATCGGGATTGAATACAACAGTCACCATGCGCACTTTCCTCCATGGGAGTAATGTCTCAAACAGTCTACGCTTTGGTCTTTTCCTGGAAGACCAGTAGTGGTTTCCGATGCACATGTGGAGATATTCTGTAATCTGTGGACTATCAGACTGTTGATGAAATTGCATCGGGATTGAATACAAGAGTCACCATGCGCTCTTTTCTGCATTGTGAGTAATGTCTCAAAGAGTCTACGCTTTTATCGTGCTCTGGAAGACCAGTAGTAGTTTCCGATGCACATCTGGAGATATTCTGTAATCTGTGGACTGTCAGACTGTTGATGAAACACAGAAATTGCATCGGGATTGAATACAACAGTCACCATGCGCACCTTCCTCCATGGGAGTAATTCTCAAACAGTCTACGCTTTGATCATTCCCTGGAAGACCAGTAGTAGTTTCCGATGCACATCTGGAGGCATTCTGGAATCTGTGGACTATCAGAGTTTTGATGAAACACATAAATTGCATCGGGATTGAATACAACAGTCACCATGCGTACTTTCCTATACGGGAGTAGTGTCTCAAACATTCTACGCTTTGATAGTTCTCTGGAAGACCACAAGTAGTTTCCGATGCACATCTGGAGGCATTCTGTAATCTGTGGACAATGAGAGTATTGATGAAACACAGAAACTGCATCGGGATTGAATACAACAGTCAGCATTCGCACTTTCCTCCATGGGAGTAATGTGTCTAACAGTCTACGTTTTGATCGTTCCCTGCAAGACCAGTAGTACTTTCCGATGCACATCTGGAGGCATTCTGTAATCTGTGGACTATCAGACTGTTGATGAAACACAAAAATTGCATCGGTATTGAATACAACAGTCACCATGCGAAATTTTCTGCATTGGGAGTAATGTCTCAAACAGTCTACGCTTTGATCCTGCTCTGGAAGTCCAGTAGTAGTCTCCGGTGCAAATCTGGAGGCATTTTGTAATCTGTGGACTATCAGAGTGTTGATGAAACACAGTATTTGCATCGGGATTGAATACAACAGTCACCATGCGCACTTTCCTCCATGGGAGTAATGTCTCAAACAGTCTACGATTTGATCGTTCCCTGGAAGACCAGTAGTAGTTTCCGATACACATCTGGAGGCATTCTGTAATCTGTGGACTATCAGAGTGTTGATGAAACACAGAAATTGCATCGGGATTGAATACAACAGTCACCATGCTCACTTTCCGCCACGGGAGTAATGTCTCAAACAGTCTCCGATTTGATCGATCCCTGGAAGACTAGTAGTAGTTTCCGATGGACATCTAGTGGCATTCTGTAATCTGTGGACTATCAGAGTGTTGATGAAACACAGAAATTATATCGGGATTGAATAGAACAGTCACCATGCCCACCTTTCTCAATGGGAGTAATGTCTCAAAGAGTTTACGCTTTGATCGTTCCCTGGAAGATCAGTAGTAGTTTCCGATGCACATCTGAGGCATTTTGTACAGTGTGGACTGTCAAAGTGTTGATGAAACACAGAAATTGCATCAGGATTGAATACAACAGTCACCATGCGCACTTTCCTCCACGGGAGTAATGTCTCAAACAGTCTCCACTTTGATCGTTCCCTGGAAGACCAGTAGTAGTTTCCGATGGACATCTGGTTTCATTCTGTAATCTGTGGACTATCTGAGTGTTGATGAAACACAGAAATTATATCGGGATTGAATACAACAGTCACCACGCGCACTTTCCTCCATGGGAGTAATGTCTCAAACAGGCTACGTTTTGATCGTTCTCTGGAAGACCAGTACTAGTTTCCGATGCACATCTGGAGGCATTCTGTTATCTGTGGACTATAAGAGAGTTGCTGAAACACAGAAATTGCATCGGGATTGAATACAACAGTCACAATGCGCACTTTCCTCCATGGGAGTAATTCTCAAACAGTCTACGATTTGATCATTCCCTGGAAGACCAGTAGTAGTTTCCAATGCACATCTGGAGGCATTCTGTAATCTGTGGACTATCAGACTGTTGATGAAACACAGAAATTGCATCGGGATTGAATACAACACTCACCATGCGCACTTTCCTCCATGGTAGTAATGTCTCTAACTGTCTACGCTTTGATCGTTCCCTGCAAGACCAGTAGTACTTTCCGATGCACATGTGGAGGCATTCTGTAATCTGTGGACAATCAGACTGTTGATGAAACACAGAAATTGCATCGGAATTGAATACAACAGACACTATGCGCACTTTTCTGCATTGGGAGTAATGTCTCAAACAGTCTACGCTTTGATCGTGCTCTGGAAGTCCAGTAGTAGTTTCCGATGCACATCTGGAGGCACTCTGTAATCTGTGGACTATCAGAGTGTTGATGAAACACAGTATTTGCATCGGGATTGAATACAACAGTCACAATGCGCACTTTCCTCCATGGGAGTAATGTCTCAAACAGTCTACGCTTTGATCGTTCCCTGGAAGACCAGTAGTAGTTTCCGATTCACATCTGGAGGCATTCTGTAATCTGTGGACTATCAGACTGTTGATGAAACACAGAAAATGCATCGGGATGGAATACAACAGTCACCATGCGCACATTCCTCCATGGGAGTATGTCTCAAACAGTCTACGCTTTGATCGTTCCCTGGAAGACCAGTAGTAGTTTCCGATACATATCTGGAGGCATTCTGTAATCTGTGGACTATCAGAATGTTGATGAAACACAGAAATTGCATCGGGATTGAATACAACAGTCACCATGCGCACTTTCCTCCACGGGAGTTATGTCTCAAACAGTCTCCTCTTTGATCGTTCCCTGGAAGAACAGTAGTAGTTTCCGATGTACATCTGGATGCATTCTGTAATCTGTGGACTATCAGAGTGTTGATGAAACACAGAAATTGCATCGGGATTGAATACAACAGTCACCATGCGCACCTTTCTCAATGGGAGTAATGTCTCAAAGAGTTTAAGCTTTGATTGTTCCCTGGAAGATGAGTAGTAGTTTCCGATGCACATCTGAGGCATTTTGTATAGTGTGGACTGTCAAAGTGTTGATGAGACACAGAAATTGCATCGGGATAGAATACAACAGTCACCATGAGCACTTTCCTCCACGGGAGTAGTGTCTCAAACATTCTACGCTTTGATCGTTCTCTGGAAGACCAGTACTAATTTCCGATGCACATCTGGAGGCATTCTGTTATCTGTGGACTATAAGAGTGTTGATGAAACACAGAAATTGCATCGGGATTGATTACAACAGTCACCATGCGCACTTTCCTCCATGGGAGCAATATCTCAAACAGTCTACGCTTTGATCGTTCCCTGGAAGACCAGTAGTAGTTTCCGATGCACGTCTGGAGGCATTCTGAAATCCGTGGACTAACTGAGTGTTGATGAAACACAGAAATTGCATCGGGATTGAATACAAAAGTCAGCATGCGCACTTTCCTCCATGGGAGTAATGTCTCAAACAGTCTACGCTTTGATCGTTCCCTGGAAGACCAGTAGTAGTTTCCGATGCACATCTAGAAGCATTCTGTATTCTGTGGACTATAAGAGTGTTGATGAAACACAGAAATTGCATCGGGATTGAATACAACAGCCACCATGCGCACTTTCCTCCATGGGTGTGATTCTCAAACATTCTACGCTTTGATCGTTCCCTGGTAGACCAGTAGTAGTTTCCGATGCACATCTGGTTTCATTCTGTAATCTGTGGATAATCAGAGTGTTGATGAAACACAGAAATTTCATCGGGATTGAATACAACAGTCACAACGCGCACTTTCCTCCATGGGAGTAATGTCTCAAACAGTTTATGCTTTGATCGTTCCCTGGAAGACCAGTAGTAGTTTCCGATGCACATCTGGTGGCATTCTGTAATCTGTGGTCTATCAGAGTGTTGATGAAACACAGGATTTGCTTCGGGATTGAATACAACAATCACCATGCACACTTTCCTCTATGCGAGTAATGTCTCTAACAGTCTACGCTTTGATCGTTCCATGGAATACCAGTAGTACTTTCCGATGCACATCTGGAGGGATTCTGTAATCTGTGGACTATCAGACTGTTGATGAAACACAGAAATTGCATCGGAATTGAATACAACAGTCACCATGCGCACTTTTCTGCATTGGGAGTAATGTCTCAAACAGTCTACGCTTTGATCGTGCCCTGGAAGTCCAGTAGTAGTTTCCGATGCACATCTGGAGGCACTCTGTAATCTGTGGACTATCAGAGTGTTGATGAAACACAGTATTGGCATCGGGATTGAATACAACAGTCACAATGCACACTTTCCTCCATGGGAGTAATGTCTTAAACAGTCTACGTTTTGATCGTTCCCTGGAAGACCAGTAGTAGTTTCCGATTCACATCTGGAGGCATTCTGTAATCTGTGGACTATCAGACTGTTGATGAAACACAGAAATTGCATCGGGATTGAATACAACAGTCACCATACGCACTTTCCTCCATGGGAGTAATGTCTCAAACAGTCTACGCTTTGATCGTTCCCTGGAAGACCAGTAGTAGTTTCCGATACATATCTGGAGGCATTCTGTAATCTGTGGACTATCAGAATGTTGATAAAACACAGAAATTGCATCGGGATTGAATACAACAGTCACAACGCGCACTTTCCTCCACAGGAGTAATGTCTCAAACAGTCTACGCTTTGATCGTTCCCTGGAAGACCAGTAGTAGTTTCCGATGCACATCTGGTGGTATTCTGTAATCTGTGGTCTATCAGAGTGTTGATGAAACACAGGTTTTGCTTCGGGATTGAATACAACAATCACCATGCACACTTTCCTCTATGGGAGTAATGTCTCTAACAGTCTACGCTTTGATCGTTCCATGGAATACCAGTAGTAGTTTCTGATGCACATCTGGAGGCATTCTGTAATTTGTGGATTTCAGAGTGTTGATGAAACACAGAAATTGCATCGGGATTGAATACAACAGTCACCATGCGCACTATCCTCCATGGGAGTAATGTCTCAAACAGTCTACGCTTTGATCGTTCCCTGGAAGACCAGTAGTAGTTTCCGATGCACATCTAGAAGCATTCTGCATTATGTGGACCATAAGAGTGTTGATGAAACACAGAAATTGCATCGGGATTGAATACAACAATCACCATGCGCACTTTCCTCCATGGGTGTGACTCTCAAACATTCTACGCTTTGATCGTTCCCTGGTAGACCAGTAGTAGTTTCCGATGCACATCTGGTTTCATTCTGTAATCTGTGGATAATCAGAGTGTTGATGAAACACAGAAATTTCATCGGGATTGAATACAACAGTCACAACGCGCACTTTCCTCCACAGGAGTAATGTCTCAAACAGTCTACGCTTTGATCGTACCCTGGAAGACCAGTAGTAGTTTCCGATGCACATCTGGTGGTATTCTGTAATCTGTGGTCTATCAGAGTGTTGATGAAACACAGGATTTGCTTCGGGATTGAATACAACAATCACCATGCACACTTTCCTCTATGGGAGTAATGTCTCTAACAGTCTACGCTTTGATCGTTCCATGGAATACCAGTAGTAGTTTCTGATGCACATCTGGAGGCATTCTGTAATTTGTGGATTTCAGAGTGTTGATGAAACACAGAAATTGCATCGGGATTGAATACAACAGTCACCATGCGCACCTTCCTCCATGGGAGTAATGTCTCAAAGAGTTTACGATTTGATCGTACACTGGAAGACCAGTAGTAGTTTCCGATGCACATATGGAGGCATTCTATAATCTGTGGAGTGTCAGAGTGTTGATGAAACACAGAAATAGCATCGGGATTGAATACAACAGTCACCATGCGCACCTACCTCCATGGAAGTAATGTCTCAAAGAGTTTACGATTTGATCGTTCACTGGATGTCCAGTAGTAGTTTGCGATGCACATATGGAGGCATTCTGTAATCTGTGGACTATCAGAGTATTGATGAAACACAGAAATTGCATCGGGATTGAATACAACAGTCAGCATTCGCACTTACCTCCATGGGAGTAATGTCTCTAACAGTCCACGCATTGATCGTTCCCTGCAAGACCAGTAGTACTTTCCGATGCACATCTGGAGGCATTCTGTAATCTGTGGACTATCGGACTGTTGATGAAACACAGAAATTGCATCGGGATTGAATACAACAGTCACCATGCGCACTTTTCTGCATTGGGAGTAATGTCTCAAACAGTCTACGCTTTGATCTTGCTCTGGAAGTCTAGTAGTAGTTTCCGATGCAAATCTGGAGGCATTCTGTAATCTGTGGACTATCAGAGTGTTGATGAAACACAGTATTTGCATCGGGATTGAATACAACAGTCACAATGCGCACTTTCCTCCATGGGAGTAGTGTCTCAAACAGTCTACGCTTTGATCGTTCCCTGGAAGACTAGTAGTAGTTTCCGATTCACATCTGGAGGCATTCTGTAATCTGTGGACTATCAGTCTGTTGATGAAACACAGGAATTGCATCGGGATTGAATACAACAGTCACCATGCGCACTTTCCTCCGTGGGAGTAATGTCTCAAACAGTCTGCGCTTTGATCGTTCCCTGGAAGACCAGTAGTAGTTTCCGATACACATCTGGAGGAGTTCTGTAATCTGTGGACTATCAGAGTGTTGATGAAACACAGAAATTGCATCGGGATTGAATACAACAGTCACCATGCGCACTTTCCTCCACGGGAGTAATGTCTCAAACAGTCTCCGCTTTGATCGATCCCTGGAAGACCAGTAGTAGTTTCCGATGGACATCTGGTGGCATTCTGTAATCTGTGGACTATCAGAGTGTTGATGAAACACAGAAATTATATCGGGATTGAATACAACAGTCACCATGCGCACCTTTCTCAATGGGAGTAATGTGTCAAAGAGTTTACGCTTGATCGCTCCCTGGAAGATCAGTAGTAGTTTCCGATGCACATCGGACGCATTTTGTACAGTGTGGACTGTCAAAGGGTTGATGAAACACAGAAATTGCATCGGGATTGAATACAACAGTCACCATGAGCACTTTCCTCCACGGGAGTAGTGTCTCAAACATTCTACGCTTTGATCGTTCTTTGGAAGACCAGTACTAGTTTCCGATGCACATCTGGAGGCATTCTGTTATCTGATGACTATAAGAGTGTTGCTGAAACACAGAAATTGCATCGGGATTGAGTATAACAGTCACAATGCGCACTTTCCTCCATGGGAGTAATGTCTCAAACAGTCTACGCTTTGATCGTTCCCTGGAAGACAAGTAGTAGTTTCCGATACACATCTGGAGGCATTCTGATATCTGTGGACTATAAGAGAGTTGCTGAAACACAGAAATTGCATCGGGATTGAATACAACAGTCACAATGCGCACTTTCCTCCATGGGAGTATTTCTCAAACAGTCTACGATTTGATCATTCCCTGGAAGACCAGTAGTAGTTTCCGATGCACATCTGGAGGCATTCTGTAATCTGTGAACTATCAGAGTGTTGATGAAACACAGAAATTGCATCGGGATTGAATACAACACTCACCATGCGCACTTTCCTAAATGGGGGTAATGTTTCAAACAGTCTACGCTTTGATCGTTCCCTGGAAGACCAGTTGTAGTTTCCGATGCACATCTGGAGATATTCTGTAATCTGTGGACTGTCAGACTGTTGATGAAACGCTGAAATTGCATCGGGATTGAATACAACAGTCACCATGCGCACTTTCCTCCATGGTAGTAATGTCTCTAACAGTCTACGCTTTGATCGTTCCCTGCAAGACCAGTAGTACTTTCCGATGCACATCTGGAGGCATTCTGTAATCTGTGGACTATCAGACTGTTGATGAAACACAGAAATTGCATCGGGATTGAATACAACAGTCACCATGCGCACTTTCCTCCACTGAAGGTACGTCTCAAACAGTCAACGCTTTGATCGTTCCCTGGAAGACCGGTAGTAGTTCCCGATGCACATCAGGTTGCATTCTGTAATCTGTGGGCTATAAGAGTGTTGATGAAAAACAGAAATTGAATCGGGATTAAATACAACTGTCACCATGCGCACTTTCCTAAACGGGAGTAATGTCTCAAAGAGTCTACGCGTTAATCGTTCCCTGGAAGCCCAGTAGTAGTTTCCGATGGACATCTGGTGGCATTCTGTAATCTGTGGACTATGAGAGTATTGATGAAACACAGAAACTGCATCGGGATTGAATACAACAGTCAGCATTCGCACTTTCCTCCATGGGAGTAATGTCTCTAACAGTCTACGTTTTGATCGTTCCCTGCAAGACCAGTAGTACCTTCCGATGCACATCTGGAGGCATTCTGTAATCTGTGGACTATCAGACTGTTGATGAAACACAAAAATTGCATCGGTATTGAATACAAGTCACCATGCGAAATTTTCTGCATTGGGGTAATGTCTCAAACAGTCTACGCTTTGATCCTGCTCTGGAAGTCCAGTAGTAGTTTCCGGTGCAAATCTGGAGGCATTTTGTAATCTGTGGACTATCAGAGTGTTGATGAAACACAGTATTTGCATCGGGATTGAATACAACAGTCACCATGCGCACTTTCCTCCATGGGAGTAATGTCTCAAACAGTCTACGATTTGATCGTTCCCTGGAAGACCAGTAGTAGTTTCCGATACACATCTGGAGGCATTCTGTAATCTGTGGACTATCAGAGTGTTGATGAAACACAGAAATTGCATCGGGATTGAATACAACAGTCACCATGCTCACTTTCCGCCACGGGAGTAATGTCTCAAACAGTCTCCGATTTGATCGATCCCTGGAAGACTAGTAGTAGTTTCCGATGGACATATAGTGGCATTCTGTAATCTGTGGACTATCAGAGTGTTGATGAAACACAGAAATTATATCGGGATTGAATAGAACAGTCACCATGCCCACCTTTCTCAATGGGAGTAATGTCTCAAAGAGTTTACGCTTTGATCGTTCCCTGGAAGATCAGTAGTAGTTTCCGATGCACTTCTGAGGCATTTTGTACAGTGTGCACTGTCAACGTGTTGATGAAACACAGAAATTGCATCAGGAATGAATACAACAGTCACCATGCGCACTTTCCTCCACGGGAGTAATGTCTCAAACAGTCTCCTCTTTGATCGTTCCCTGGAAGACCAGTAGTAGTTTCCGATGGACATCTGGTTTCATTCTGTAATCTGTGGACTATCTGAGTGTTGATGAAACACAGAAATTATATCGGGATTGAATACAACAGTCACCACGCGCACTTTCCTCCATGGGAGTAATGTCTCAAACAGGCTACGTTTTGATCGTTCTCTGGAAGACCAGTACTAGTTTCCGATGCACATCTGGAGGCATTCTGTTATCTGTGGACTATAAGAGAGTTGCTGAAACACAGAAATTGCATCGGGATTGAATACAACAGTCACAATGCGCACTTTCCTCCATGGGAGTAATTCTCAAACAGTCTACGATTTGATCATTCCCTGGAAGACCAGTAGTAGTTTCCGATGCACATCTAGAGGCATTCTGTAATCTGTGGACTATCAGACTGTTGATGAAACACAGAAATTGCATCGGGATTGAATACAACACTCACCATGCGCACTTTCCTCCATGGTAGTAATGTCTCTAACTGTCTACGCTTTGATCGTTCCCTGCAAGACCAGTAGTACTTTCCGATGCACATGTGGAGGCATTCTCTAATCTGTGGACAATCAGACTGTTGATGAAACACAGAAATTGCATCGGAATTGAATACAACAGACACTATGCGCACTTTTCTGAATTGGGAGTAATGTTTCAAACAGTCTACGCTTTGATCGTGCTCTGGAAGTCCAGTAGTAGTTTCCGATGCACATCTGGAGGCACTCTGTAATCTGTGGACTATCAGAGTGTTGATGAAACACAGTATTTGCATCGGGATTGAATACAACAGTCACAATGCGCACTTTCCTCCATGGGAGTAATGTCTCAAACAGTCTACGCTTTGATCGTTCCCTGGAAGACCAGTAGTAGTTTCCGATTCACATCTGGAGGCATTCTGTAATCTGTGGACTATCAGACTGTTGATGAAACACAGAAAATGCATCGGGATGGAATACAACAGTCACCATGCGCACATTCCTCCATGGGAGTATGTCTCAAACAGTCTACGGTTTGATCGTTCCCTGGAAGACCAGTAGTAGTTTCCGATACATATCTGGAGGCATTCTGTAATCTGTGGACTATCAGAATGTTGATGAAACACAGAAATTGCATCGGGATTGAATACAACAGTCACCATGCGCACTTTCCTCCTCGGGAGTTATGTCTCAAACAGTCTCCTCTTTGATCGTTCCCTGGAAGAACAGTAGTAGTTTCCGATGTACATCTGGATGCATTCTGTAATCTGTGGACTATCAGAGTGTTGATGAAACACAGAAATTGCATCGGGATTGAATACAACAGTCACCATGCGCACCTTTCTCAATGGGAGTAATGTCTCAAAGAGTTTAAGCTTTGATTGTTCCCTGGAAGATGAGTAGTAGTTTCCGATGCACATCTGAGGCATTTTGTATAGTGTGGACTGTCAAAGTGTTGATGAGACACAGAAATTGCATCGGGATAGAATACAACAGTCACCATGAGCACTTTCCTCCACGGGAGTAGTGTCTCAAACATTCTACGCTTTGATCGTTCTCTGGAAGACCAGTACTAATTTCCGATGCACATCTGGAGGCATTCTGTTATCTGTGGACTATAAGAGTGTTGATGAAACACAGAAATTGCCTCGGGATTGATTACAACAGTCACCATGCGCACTTTCCTCCATGGGAGCAATATCTCAAACAGTCTACGCTTTGATCGTTCCCTGGAAGACCAGTAGTAGTTTCCGATGCACGTCTGGAGGCATTCTGAAATCCGTGGACTAACTGAGTGTTGATGAAACACAGAAATTGCATCGGGATTGAATACAAAAGTCAGCATGCGCACTTTCTTCCATGGGAGTAATGTCTCAAACAGTCTACGCTTTGATCGTTCCCTGGAAGACCAGTAGTAGTTTCCGATGCACATCTAGAAGCATTCTGTATTCTGTGGACTATAAGAGTGTTGATGAAACACAGAAATTGCATCGGGATTGAATACAACAGCCACCATGCGCACTTTCCTCCATGGGTGTGATTCTCAAACATTCTACGCTTTGATCGTTCCCTGGTAGACCAGTAGTACTTTCCGATGCACATCTGGAGGCATTCTGTAATCTGTGGACTATCAGACTGTTGATGAAACACAGAAATTTCATCGGGATTGAATACAACAGTCACAACGCGCACTTTCCTCCATGGGAGTAATGTCTCAAACAGTTTACGCTTTGATCGTTCCCTGGAAGACCAGTAGTAGTTTCCGATGCACATCTGGAGGCATTCTGTAATCTGTGGTCTATCAGAGTGTTGATGAAACACAGGATTTGCTTCGGGATTGAATACAACAATCACCATGCACACTTTCCTCTATGCGAGTAATGTCTCTAACAGTCTACGCTTTGATCGTTCCATGGAATACCAGTAGTACTTTCCGATGCACATCTGGAGGGATTCTGTAATCTGTGGACTATCAGACTGTTGATGAAACACAGAAATTGCATCGGAATTGAATACAACAGTCACCATGCGCACTTTTCTGCATTGGGAGTAATGTCTCAAACAGTCTACGCTTTGATCGTGCTCTGGAAGTCCAGTAGTAGTTTCCGATGCACATCTGGAGGCACTCTGTAATCTGTGGACTATCAGAGTGTTGATGAAACACAGTATTGGCATCGGGATTGAATACAACAGTCACAATGCACACTTTCCTCCATGGGAGTAATGTCTTAAACAGTCTACGTTTTGATCGTTCCCTGGAAGACCAGTAGTAGTTTCCGATTCACATCTGGAGGCATTCTGTAACCTGTGGACTATCAGACTGTTGATGAAACACAGAAATTGCATCGGGATTGAATACAACAGTCACCATACGCACTCTCCTCCATGGGAGTAATGTCTCAAACAGTCTACGCTTTGATCGTTCCCTGGAAGACCAGTAGTAGTTTCCGATACATATCTGGAGGCATTCTGTAATCTGTGGACTATCAGAATGTTGATAAAACACAGAAATTGCATCGGGATTGAATACAACAGTCACAACGCGCACTTTCCTCCACAGGAGTAATGTCTCAAACAGTCTACGCTTTGATCGTTCCCTGGAAGACCAGTAGTAGTTTCCGATGCACATCTGGTGGTATTCTGTAATCTGTGGTCTATCAGAGTGTTGATGAAACACAGGATTTGCTTCGGGATTGAATACAACAATCACCATGCACACTTTCCTCTATGGGAGTAATGTCTCTAACAGTCTACGCTTTGATCGTTCCATGGAATACCAGTAGTAGTTTCTGATGCACATCTGGAGGCATTCTGTAATTTGTGGATTTCAGAGTGTTGATGAAACACAGAAATTGCATCGGGATTGAATACAACAGTCACCATGCGCACTATCCTCCATGGGAGTAATGTCTCAAACAGTCTACGCTTTGATCGTTCCCTGGAAGACCAGTAGTAGTTTCCGATGCACATCTAGAAGCATTCTGCATTATGTGGACCATAAGAGTGTTGATGAAACACAGAAATTGCATCGGGATTGAATACAACAATCACCATGCGCACTTTCCTCCATGGGTGTGACTCTCAAACATTCTACGCTTTGATCGTTCCCTGGTAGACCAGTAGTAGTTTCCGATGCACATCTGGTTTCATTCTGTAATCTGTGGATAATCAGAGTGTTGATGAAACACAGAAATTTCATCGGGATTCATTACAACAGTCACAACGCGCACTTTCCTCCACAGGAGTAATGTCTCAAACAGTCTACGCTTTGATCGTTCCCTGGAAGACCAGTAGTAGTTTCCGATGCACATCTGGTGGTATTCTGTAATCTGTGGTCTATCAGAGTGTTGATGAAACACAGGATTTGCTTCGGGATTGAATACAACAATCACCATGCACACTTTCCTCTATGGGAGTAATGTCTCTAACAGTCTACGCTTTGATCGTTCCATGGAATACCAGTAGTAGTTTCTGATGCACATCTGGAGGCATTCTGTAATTTGTGGATTTCAGAGTGTTGATGAAACACAGAAATTGCATCGGGATTGAATACAACAGTCACCATGCGCACCTTCCTCCATGGGAGTAATGTCTCAAAGAGTTTACGATTTGATCGTACACTGGAAGACCAGTAGTAGTTTCCGATGCACATATGGAGGCATTCTATAATCTGTGGAGTGTCAGAGTGTTGATGAAACACAGAAATAGCATTGGGATTGAATACAACAGTCACCATGCGCACCTTCCTCCATGGAAGTAATGTCTCAAAGAGTTTACGATTTGATCGTTCACTGGAACTCCAGTAGTAGTTTGCGATGCACATATGGAGGCATTCTGTAATCTGTGGACTATCAGAGTATTGATGAAACACAGAAATTGCATCGGGATTGAATACAACAGTCAGCATTCGCACTTACCTCCATGGGAGTAATGTCTCTAACAGTCCACGCATTGATCGTTCCCTGCAAGACCAGTAGTACTTTCCGATGCACATCTGGAGGCATTCTGTAATCTGTGGACTATCAGACTGTTGATGAAACACAGAAATTGCATCGGGATTGAATACAACAGTCACCATGCGCACTTTTCTGCATTGGGAGTAATGTCTCAAACAGTCTACGCTTTGATCTTGCTCTGGAAGTCTAGTAGTAGTTTCCGATGCAAATCTGGAGGCATTCTGTAATCTGTGGACTATCAGAGTGTTGATGAAACACAGTATTTGCATCGGGATTGAATACAACAGTCACAATGCGCACTTTCCTCCATGGGAGTAGTGTCTCAAACAGTCTACGCTTTGATCGTTCCCTGGAAGACTAGTAGTAGTTTCCGATTCACATCTGGAGGCATTCTGTAATCTGTGGACTATCAGACTGTTGATGAAACACAGGAATTGCATCGGGATTGAATACAACAGTCACCATGCGCACTTTCCTCCGTGGGAGTAATGTCTCAAACAGTCTGCGCTTTGATCGTTCCCTGGAAGACCAGTAGTAGTTTCCGATACACATCTGGAGGAGTTCTGTAATCTGTGGACTATCAGAGTGTTGATGAAACACAGAAATTGCATCGGGATTGAATACAACAGTCACCATGCGCACTTTCCTCCACGGGAGTAATGTCTCAAACAGTCTCCGCTTTGATCGATCCCTGGAAGACCAGTAGTAGTTTCCGATGGACATCTGGTGGCATTCTGTAATCTGTGGACTATCAGAGTGTTGATGAAACACAGAAATTATATCGGGATTGAATACAACAGTCACCATGCGCACCTTTCTCAATGGGAGTAATGTGTCAAAGAGTTTACGCTTGATCGCTCCCTGGAAGATCAGTAGTAGTTTCCGATGCACATCGGACGCATTTTGTACAGTGTGGACTGTCAAAGGGTTGATGAAACACAGAAATTGCATCGGGATTGAATACAACAGTCACCATGAGCACTTTCCTCCACGGGAGTAGTGTCTCAAACATTCTACGCTTTGATCGTTCCATGGAATACCAGTAGTAGTTTCTGATGCACATCTGGAGGCATTCTGTAATTTGTGGATTTCAGAGTGTTGATGAAACACAGAAATTGCATCGGGATTGAATACAACAGTCACCATGCGCACCTTCCTCCATGGGAGTAATGTCTCAAAGAGTTTACGATTTGATCGTACACTGGAAGACCAGTAGTAGTTTCCGATGCACATATGGAGGCATTCTATAATCTGTGGAGTGTCAGAGTGTTGATGAAACACAGAAATAGCATCGGGATTGAATACAACAGTCACCATGCGCACCTTCCTCCATGGAAGTAATGTCTCAAAGAGTTTACGATTTGATCGTTCACTGGAAGTCCAGTAGTAGTTTGCGATGCACATATGGAGGCATTCTGTAATCTGTGGACTATCAGAGTATTGATGAAACACAGAAATTGCATCGGGATTGAATACAACAGTCAGCATTCGCACTTACCTCCATGGGAGTAATGTCTCTAACAGTCCACGCATTGATCGTTCCCTGCAAGACCAGTAGTACTTTCCGATGCACATCTGGAGGCATTCTGTAATCTGTGGACTATCAGACTGTTGATGAAACACAGAAATTGCATCGGGATTGAATACAACAGTCACCATGCGCACTTTTCTGCATTGGGAGTAATGTCTCAAACAGTCTACGCTTTGATCTTGCTCTGGAAGTCTAGTAGTAGTTTCCGATGCAAATCTGGAGGCATTCTGTAATCTGTGGACTATCAGAGTGTTGATGAAACACAGTATTTGCATCGGGATTGAATACAACAGTCACAATGCGCACTTTCCTCCATGGGAGTAGTGTCTCAAACAGTCTACGCTTTGATCGTTCCCTGGAAGACTAGTAGTAGTTTCCGATTCACATCTGGAGGCATTCTGTAATCTGTGGACTATCAGACTGTTGATGAAACACAGGAATTGCATCGGGATTGAATACAACAGTCACCATGCGCACTTTCCTCCGTGGGAGTAATGTCTCAAACAGTCTGCGCTTTGATCGTTCCCTGGAAGACCAGTAGTAGTTTCCGATACACATCTGGAGGAGTTCTGTAATCTGTGGACTATCAGAGTGTTGATGAAACACAGAAATTGCATCGGGATTGAATACAACAGTCACCATGCGCACTTTCCTCCACGGGAGTAATGTCTCAAACAGTCTCCGCTTTGATCGATCCCTGGAAGACCAGTAGTAGTTTCCGATGGACATCTGGTGGCATTCTGTAATCTGTGGACTATCAGAGTGTTGATGAAACACAGAAATTATATCGGGATTGAATACAACAGTCACCATGCGCACCTTTCTCAATGGGAGTAATGTGTCAAAGAGTTTACGCTTGATCGCTCCCTGGAAGATCAGTAGTAGTTTCCGATGCACATCGGACGCATTTTGTACAGTGTGGACTGTCAAAGGGTTGATGAAACACAGAAATTGCATCGGGATTGAATACAACAGTCACCATGAGCACTTTCCTCCACGGGACTAGTGTCTCAAACATTCTACGCTTTGATCGTTCTTTGGAAGACCAGTACTAGTTTCCGATGCACATCTGGAGGCATTCTGTTATCTGATGACCATAAGAGTGTTGCTGAAACACAGAAATTGCATCGGGATTGAATATAACAGTCACAATGCGCACTTTCCTCCATGGGAGTAATGTCTCAAACAGTCTACGCTTTGATCGTTCCCTGGAAGACAAGTAGTAGTTTCCGATACACATCTGGAGGCATTCTGTTATCTGTGGACTATAAGAGAGTTGCTGAAACACAGAAATTGCATCGGGATTGAATACAACAGTCACAATGCGCACTTTCCTCCATGGGAGTATTTCTCAAACAGTCTACGATTTGATCATTCCCTGGAAGACCAGTAGTAGTTTCCGATGCACATCTGGAGGCATTCTGTAATCTGTGAACTATCAGAGTGTTGATGAAACACAGAAATTGCATCGGGATTGAATACAACACTCACCATGCGCACTTTCCTAAATGGGGGTAATGTTTCAAACAGTCTACGCTTTGATCGTTCCCTGGAAGACCAGTTGTAGTTTCCGATGCACATCTGGAGATATTCTGTAATCTGTGGACTGTCAGACTGTTGATGAAACGCTGAAATTGCTTCGGGATTGAATACAACAGTCAGCATGCGCACTTTCCTCCATGGTAGTAATGTCTCTAACAGTCTACGCTTTGATCGTTCCCTGCAAGACCAGTAGTACTTTCCGATGCACATCTGGAGGCATTCTGTAATCTGTGGACTATCAGACTGTTGATGAAACACAGAAATTGCATCGGGATTGAATACAACAGACACTATGCGCACTTTTCTGCATTGGGAGTAATGTCTCAAACAGTCTACGCTTTGATCGTGCTCTGGAAGTCCAGTAGTAGTTTCCGATGCACATCTGGAGGCACTCTGTAATCTGTGGACTATCAGAGTGTTGATGAAACACAGTATTAGCATCGGGATTGAATACAACAGTCACAATGCGCACTTTCCTCCATGGGAGTAATGTCTCAAACATTATACGCTTTGATCGTTCCCTGGTAGACCAGTAGTAGTTTCCGATGCACATCTGGTGGCATTCTGTAATCTGTGGATAATCAGAGTGTTGATGAAACACAGAAATTTCATCGGGATTGAATACAACAGTCACAACGCGCACTTTCCTCCACAGGGGTAATGTCTCAAACAGTCTACGCTTTGATCGTTCCCTGGAAGACCAGTAGTAGTTTCCGATTCACATCTGGAGGCATTCTGTAATCTGTGGACTATCAGACTGTTGGTGAAACACAGAAATTGCATCGGGATTGAATACAACAGTCACCATGCGCACTTTCCTCCATGGGAGTAATGTCTCAAACAGTCTACGCTTTGATCGTTCCCTGGAAGACCAGTAGTAGTTTCCGATGCACATCTAGAAGCATTCTGTATTCTGTGGACTATAAAAGTGTTGATGAAACACAGAAATTGCATCGGGATTGAATACAACAGTCACCATGCGCACTTTCCTCCATGGGTGTGATTCTCAAATATTATACGCTTTGATCGTTCCCTGGTAGACCAGTAGTAGTTTCCGATGCACATCTGGTGGCATTCTGTAATCTGTGGATAATCAGAGTGTTGATGAAACACAGAAATTTCATTGGGATTGAATACAACAGTCACAACGCGCACTTTCCTCCACAGGAGTAATGTCTCAAACAGTCTACGCTTTGATCGTTCCCCGGAGGACCAGTAGTAGTTTCCGATGCACATCTGGTGGCATTCTGTAATCTGTGGTCTATCAGAGTGTTGATGAAACACAGGATTTGCTTCGGGATTGAATACAACAGTTACCATGCACACTTTCCTCTATGCGAGTAATGTCTCTAACAGTCTACGCTTTGATCCTTCCATGGAATACCAGTAGTAGTTTCTGATGCACATCTGGATTCATTCTGTATTGTGTGTACTATCAGAGCTTTGATGAAACACAGAAATTGCTTCGGGATTGAAAACAACAGTCACCAGGCGCACTTTCCTCCATGGGAGTAATTCTCGAACATGCTACGCTTTGATCGTTACCTGGTAGACCAGTACTAGTTTGCGATGCACATCTGGTGGCATTCTGTAATCTGTGGACTATCAGAGTGTTGATGAAACACAGAAATTGCATCGGGATTGAATACAACAGTCACCATGCGCACCTTTCTCAATGGGAGTAATGTCTCAAAGAGTTTACGCTTTGATTGTTCCCTGGAAGATCAGTAGTAGTTTCTGATGCACATCTGAGGCATTTTGTATAGTGTGGACTGTCAAAGTGTTGATGAAACACAGAAATTGCATCGGGATAGAATACAACAGTCACCATGAGCACTTTCCTCCACGGGAGTAGTGTCTCAAATATTCTACGCTTTGATCGTTCTCTGGAAGACCAGTACTAATTTCCGATGCACATCTGGAGGCATTCTGTTATCTGTGGACTATAAGAGTGTTGCTGAAACACAGAAATTGCATTGGGATTGAATATAACAGTCAAAATGCGCACTTTCCTCCATGGGAGTAATTCTCAAACAGTCTACGATTTGATCATTCCCTGGAAGACCAGTTGTAGTTTCCGATGCACATCTGGAGGCATTCTGTAATCTGTGGACTATCAGAGTGTTGATGAAACACAGAAATTGCATCGGGATTGATTACAACAGTCACCATGCGCACTTTCCTCCATGGGAGCAATGTCTCAAACAGTCTACCCTTTGATCGTTCCCTGGAAGACCAGTAGTAGTTTCCGATGCACGTCTGGAGGCATTCTGAAACCCGTGGACTACCTGAGTGTTGATGAAACACAGAAATTGCATCGGGATTGAATACAAAAGTCAGCATGCGCACTTTCCTTCATGGGAATAATGTCTCAAACAGTCTACGCTTTGATCGTTCCCTGGAAGACCAGTAGTAGTTTCCGATGCACATCTAGAAGCATTCTGTATTCTGTGGACTATAAGAGTGTTGATGAAACACAGAAATTGCATCGGGATTGTATACAACAGTCACCATGCGCACTTTCCTCCATGGGTGTGATTCTCAAACATTCTACGCTTTGATCGTTCCCTGGTAGACCGGTAGTAGTTTCCGATGCACATCTGGTTTCATTCTGTAATCTGTGGATAATCAGATTGTTGATGAAACACAGAAATTTCATCGGGATTGAATACAACAGTCACAACGCACACTTTCCTCCACAGGAGTAATGTCTCAAACAGTCTACGCTTTGATCGTTCCCTGGAAGACCAGTAGTAGTTTCCGATGCACATCTGGTGGCATTCTGTAATCTGTGGTCCATCAGAGTGTTGATGAAACACAGGATTTGCTTCGGGATTGAATACAACAGTCACCATGCACACTTTCCTCTATGCGAGTAATGTCTCTAACAGTGTACGCTTTGATCGTTCCATGGAATACCAGTAGTAGTTTCTGATGCACATCTGGATTCATTCTGTAATGTGTGGACTATCAGACTGTTGATGAAACACAGAAATTGCTTCGGGGTTGAAAACAACAGTCACCATGCGCACTTTCCTCCATGGGAGTAATTCTCGAACATGCTACGCTTTGATCGTTACCTGGTAGACCAGTAGTAGTTTGCGATGCACATCTGGTGGCATTCTGTAATCTGTGGACTATCAGAGTGTTGATGAAACACAGAAATTGCATCGGGATTGAATACAACAGTCACAACGCTCACTTTCCTCCACGGGAGTAATGTCTCAAACAGTCTACGCTTTGATCGTTCCTGGAAGAACAGTAGTAGTTTCCGATGGACATCTGGAGGCATTCTGTAATCTGTTGAGTATCAGAGTGTTGATGAAACACAGAAATTGCATCTGGATTGAATACAATAGTCACCATGCGCACTTTCCTCCATGGGAGTATTGTCTCCAAGAGTTTACGCTTTGATCTTTCCCTGGAAACCAGTAGTACTTTCTGATGCACATCTGGAGGCATTCTGTAATTTGTGGATTTCAGAGTGTTGATGAAACACAGAAATTGCATCGGGATTGAATACAACAGTCACCATGCGCACTTTCCTCCATGGGAGTAATTCTCAAATACTCTACGCTTTGATCGTTCCCTGGAAGACCAGTAGTAGTTTCTGATGCACATCTGGAGGCATTCTGTAATCTGTGGACTATCAGAGCGTTTATGAAACACAGAAATCGCATCGGGATTGAATACAACAGTCACCATGCGCACCTTCCTCCATGGGAGTAATGTCTCAAAGAGTTTACGATTTGATCGTACACTGGAAGACTAGTAGTAGTTTCCGATGCACATATGGAGGCATTCTATAATCTGTGGAGTGTCAGAGTGTTTATGAAACACAGAAATCGCATCGGGATTGAATACAACAGTCACCATGCGCACCTTCCTCCATGGGAGTAATGTCTCAAAGAGTTTACGATTTGATCGTTCACTGGAAGTCCAGTAGTAGTTTGCGATGCACATCTGGAGGCATTCTGTAATCTCTGGACTATCAGACTGTTGATGAAACACAGAAATTGCATCGGGATTGAATACAACAGTCACCATGCGCACTTTTCTGCATTGGGAGTAATGTCTCAAACAGTCTACGCTTTGATCCTGCTCTGGAAGTCCAGTAGTAGTTTCCGATGCAAATCTGGAGGCATTCTGTAATCTGTGGACTATCAGAGTGTTGATGAAACACAGTATTTGCATCGGGATTGAATACAACAGTCACAATGCGCACTTTCCTCCATGGGAGTAGTGTCTCAAACAGTCTACGCTTTGATCGTTCCCTGGAAGACTAGTAGTAGTTTCCGATTCACATCTGGAGGCATTCTGTAATCTGTGGACTATCAGACTGTTGATGAAACACAGAAATTGCATCGGGATTGAATACAACAGTCACCATGCGCACTTTCCTCCATGGGAGTAATGTCTCAAACAGTCTACGCTTTGATCGTTCCCTGGAAGACCAGTAGTAGTTTCCGATACACATCTGGAGGCATTCTGTAATCTGTGGACTATCAGAGTGTTGATGAAACACAGAAATTGCATCGGGATTGAATACAACAGTCACCATGCGCACTTTCCTCCACGGGAGTAATGTCTCAAACAGTCTCCGCTTTGATCGATCCCTGGAAGACCAGTAGTAGTTTCCGATGGACATCTGGTGGCATTCTGTAATCTGTGGACTATCAGAGTGTTGATGAAACACAGAAATTATATCGGGATTGAATAGAACATTCACCATGCGCACCTTTCTCAATGGGAGTAATGTCTCAAAGAGTTTACGCTTGATCGTTCCCTTTAAGATCAGTAGTAGTTTCCGATGCACATCTGACGCATTTTGTACAGTGTCTACAGTCAAAGTGTTGATGAAACTCAGAAATTGTATCGGGATTGAATACAACAGTCACCATGAGCACTTTCCTCCACGGGAGTAGTGTCTCAAACATTCTACGCTTTGATCGTTCTTTGGAAGACCAGTACTAGTTTCCGATGCACATCTGGAGGCATTCTGTTATCTGTAGACTATAAGAGTGTTGCTGAAACACAGAAATTGCATCGGGATTGAATATAACAGTCACAATGCGCACTTTCCTCCATGGGAGTAATGTCTCAAACAGTCTACGCTTTGATCGTTCCCTGGAAGACCAGTAGTAGTTTCCAATACACATCTGGAGGCATTCTGTTATCTGTGGACTATAAGAGAGTTGCTGAAACACAGAAATTGCATCGGGATTGAATACAACAGTCACAATGCGCACTTTCCTCCATGGGAGTAATTCTCAAACAGTCTACGATTTGATCATTCCCTGGAAGACCAGTAGTAGTTTCCGATGCACATCTGGAGGCATTCTGTAATCTGTGGACTATCAGAGTGTTGATGAAACACAGAAATTGCATCGGGATTGAATACAACAGTCACCATGCGCACTTTCCTCCTTTCGAGTAATGTCTCAAACAGTCTACGCTTTGATCGTTCCCAGGGAGACCAGTAGTAGTTTCCGATGAACATCTGGTGGCATTCTGCAATCTGTGGACTATCAGAGTGTTGATGAAATACAGAAATTGAATCGGGATTGAATACAGCAGTCACCATGTTCACTTCCCTCCATGGGAGTAATTCTCAATCAGTATACGCTTTGATCGTTCCCTGGAAGACCAGTAATAGTTTCCGATGCACATCTGGTGGCATTCTGTAATCTGTGGACTATCAGTGTGTTGATGAAACACAGAAATTGCATCGGGATTGAATACAACAGTCCCCATGCTCACTTTCCTCCACGGGAGGTATGTCTCAAACAGCCTACGATTTGATCGTTCAATGAAAGACCAGTAGTAGTTTCCGATGCACATCAGGTGGCATTCTGTAATCTGTGGACTATCAGAGTGTTGATAAAAAACAGAAATTGAATCGGGATGAAATACAACAGCCACCATGCGCACTTTCCTAAACGGGAGTAATGTCTCAAAGAGTCTACGCGTTGATCGTTCCCTGGAAGACCTGTAGTAGTTTCCGATGGACATCTGGTAGCATTATGTAATGTGTGGACTATCAGAGTATTGATGAAACACAGAAATTGCATCGGGTTTGAATACAACAGTCAGCATGCGCACTTTCCTCCATGGGAGTAATGTCTCTAATAGTCTACGCTTTGATCGTTCCCTGCAAGACCAGTAGTACTTTCCGATGCACATCTGGAGGCATTCTGTAATCAGTGGACTATCACAGTGTTGATGAAACACAGAAATCGCATCGGGATTGAATACAACAGTCACCATGCGCACCTTCCTCCATGGGAGTAATGTCTCAAACAGTCTACGCTTTGATAGTTCCCTGGAAGACCAGTAGTAATTTCCGATGGACATCTGGAGGCATTCTGTAATCTGTGACTATCAGAGTGTTGATGCAACACAGAAATTGAATCGGGATTGAATAGAACAGTCCCCATGCTCACTTTCCTCCACGGGAGGTATGTCTCAAACAGTCTACGATTTGATCGTTCCCTGGAAGACCAGTAGTAGTTTCCGATGCACATCAGGTGGCATTCTGTAATCTGTGGACTATCAAAGTGTTGATAAAAAACAGAAATTGAATCGGGATTAAATACAACAGTCACCATGCGCACTTTCCTAAACGGGAGTAATGTCTCAAAGAGTCTACGAGTTGATCGTTCCCTGGAAGACCAGTAGTAGTTTCCGATGGACATCTGGTGGAATTATGTAATCTGTGGACTATCAGAGTATTGATGAAACACAGAAATTGCATCGGGATTGAATACAACAGTCAGCATGGGCACTTTCCTCCATGGGAGTAATGTCTCTAATAGTCTACGCTTTGATCGTACCCTGCAAGACCAGTAGTACTTTCCGATGCACATCTGGAGGCATTCTGTAATCAGTCGACTATCAGAGTGTTGATGAAACACAGTATTTGCATCGGGATTGAATACAACAGTCACAATGCGCACTTTCCTCCATGGGAGTAATGTCTGAAACAGTCAACGCTTTGATCGTTCCCTGGAAGACCAGTAGTAGTTTCCGATTCACATCTGGAGGCATTCTGTAATCTGTGGACTATCAGACTGTTGATGAAACACAGAAATTGCATCGGGATTGAATACAACAGTCACCATGCGCACTTTCCTCCATGGGAGTAATGTCTCAAACAATCTACGCTTTGATCGTTCTCTGGAAGACCAGTACTAGTTTCCGATTCACATCTGGAGGCATTCTGTAATCTGTGGACTATCAGACTGTTGATGAAACACAGAAATTACATCGGGATTGAATACAACAGCCACCATGCGCACTTTCGTCCATGGGAGTAATGTCTCAAACAGTCTACGCTTTGCTCGTTCTCTGGAAGACCAGTAGTAGTTTCCGATGCACATCTGGATGCATTGTGTAATCTGTGGACTATCAGTGTGTTGATGAAACACAGAAATTGCATCGGGATTGAATACAACAGTCACCATGCGCACTTTTATCCATGGGAGTAATGTCTCAAACAGTCTACGCTTTGATCGTTCCCTGGAAGAGCAGTAGTAGTTTCCGATGCACATCTGAAGGCATTCTGTAATCTGTGGACTATCAGACTGTTGATGAAACACAGAAATAGCATCGGGATTGAATACAACAGTCACCATGCGCACTTTAATCCATGGGAATAATGTCTCAAACAGTTTACGCTTTGATCGTTCCCTAAGAGACCAGTAGTAGTTTCCGATGCACATCTGGAGATATTATGTAATCTGTGAACTATCAGACTGTTGATGAAACACAGAAATTGCATCGGGATTGAATACAACAGTCACCATGCGCACTTTCCTGCATTGGGAGTTATGTCTCAAACAATTTACGCTTTGATCGTTCCCTGGTAGTCCAGTAGTGGTTTCCGATGCACATCTGGAGGCTTTCTGTAATCTGTGGACCATCAGAGTGTTGATGAAACACAGAAATTGCATCGGGATTGAATACAACAGTAACCATGCGCACCTTCCTCCATGGGAGTAATGTCTCAAAGAGTTTACGCTTTGATCGTTCCCTGGAAGACCAGTAGTAATTTCCGATGCACATCTGGAGGCATTTTGTAAAGTGTGGACTATCAGAGTTTTGACGAAACAAAGAAATTGCATCGGGATTGAATACAACAGTCACCATGCGCACCTACCTCCATGGGAGTAATTCTCAAACAGTCTACGCTTTGATCATTCCCTGGAAGACCAGTAGTAGTTTCCGATCCACATCTGGAGGCATTCTGTAATCTGTGGACTATCAGAGCGTTAATAAAACACAGAAATTGCATCGGGATTGAATACAATAGTCACCATGCGCACTTTCCTCCATGGGAGTAATGTCTCAAACAGTCTACGCTTTGATAGTTCCCTGGAAGACCAGTAGTAGTTTCCGATGCACATCTGTGGACTATCAGACTGTTGACGAAACACAGAAATTGCATCGGGATTGAATACAACAGTCACCATGCGCACTTTCCTCCATGTGAGAAATGTGTCCAAGAGTTTACGCTTTGATCGTTCCTTCGAAGACCAGTAGTAATTTCCGAAAGACATCTGGAGGCATTCTGTAATCTGTGACTATCAGAGTGTTGATGCAACACAGAAATTGAATCGGGATTGAATACAACAGTCACTAAGCGCACTTTCCTCCATGGGAGTAGTGTCTCAAACAGTCTACGCCTTGATCGTTCTTTGGAAGACCAGAAGTAGTTTCCGATGCACATCTGGAGGCATTCTGAAATCTGTGGACTAACTGAGTGTTGATGAAACACAGAAATTGCATCGGGATTGAATACAACAGTCACCATGCGCACTTTCCTCATTTCGAGTAATGTCTCAAACAGTCTACGCTATGATCGTTCCCAGGAGGACCACTAGTAGTTTCCGATGAACATCTGGTGGCATTCTGTAATCTGTGGACTATCAGAGTGTTGATGAAATACAGAAATTGAATCGGGATTGAATACAGCAGTCACCATGTTCACTTCCCTCCATGGGAGTAATTCTCAATCAGTATACGCTTTGATCGTTCCCTGGAAGACCAGTAGTAGTTTCCGATGCACATCTGGTGGCATTCTGTAATCTGTGGACTATCAGTGTGTTGATGAAACACGGAAATTGCATCGGGATTGAATACAACAGTCCCCATGCTCACTTTCCTCCACGGGAGGTATGTCTCAAACAGTCTACGATTTGATCGTTCCCTGGAAGACCAGTAGTAGTTTCCGATGCACATCAGGTGGCATTCTGTAATCTGTGGTCTATCAGAGTGTTGATAAAAAACAGAAATTGAATCGGGATTAAATACAACAGTCACCATGCGCACTTTCCAAAACGGGAGTAATGTCTCAAAGAGTCTACGCGTTGATCGTTCCCTGGAAGACCAGTAGTAGTTTCCGATGGACATCTGGTGGCATTATGTAATCTGTGGACTATCAGAGTATTGATGAAACACAGAAATTGCATCGGGAACGAATACAACAGTCAGCATGCGCACTTTCCTCCATGGGAGTAATGTCTCTAATAGTCTACGCTTTGATCGTTCCCAGCAAGACCAGTACTACTTTCCGATGCACATCTGGAGACATTCTGTAATCAGTGGACTATCAGAGTGTTGATGAAACACAGTATTTGCATCGGGATTGAATACAACAGTCACAATGCGCACTTTCCTCCATGGGAGTAATGTCTGAAACAGTCTATGCTTTGATCGTTCCCTGGAAGACCAGTAGTAGTTTCCGATTCACATCTGGAGGCATTCTGTAATCTGTGGACTATCAGACTGTTGATGAAACACAGAAATTGCATCGGGATTGAATACAACAGTCACAATGCGCACTTTCCTCCATGGGAGTATTATCTCAAAGAGTCTATGCTTTGATCGTTCCCTGGAAGACCAGTAGTAGTTTCCGATTCACATCTGGAGGCATTCTGTAATCTGTGGACTATCAGACTGTTGATGAAACACAGAAAATGCATCGGGATTGAATACAACAGTCACCATGCGCACTTTCCTCCATGGGAGTAATGTCTCAAGCAGTCTACGCTTTGCTCGTGCCCTGGAAGACCAGTAGTAGGTTCCGATGCACATCTGGATGCAATGTGTAATCTGTGGACTTTCAGAGTGTTGATGAAACACAGAAATTGCATCGGGATTGAATACAACAGTCACCATGCGCACTTTCCTCCATGGGAGTAATGTCTCAAACAGTCTACGCTTTGATCGTTCCCTGGAAGACCAGTAGTAGTTTCCGATGCACATCTGAAGGCATTCTGTAATCTGTGGACTATCAGACTGTTGATGAAACACAGAAATAGCATCGGGATTGAATACAACAGTCACCATGCGCACTTTCCTCCATGGGAGTAATGTCTCAAACAGTTTACGCTTTGATCGTTCCCTAACAGACCAGTAGTAGTTTCCGATGCACATCTGGAGATATTATGTAATCTGTGGACTATCAGACTGTTGATGAAACACAGAAATTGCATCGGGATTGAATACAACAGTCACCATGCGCACTTTCCTGCATTGGGAGTTATGTCTCAAACAGTCTACGCTTTGATCGTTCCCTGGTAGTCCAGTAGTAGTTTCCGATGCACATCTGGAGGCTTTCTGTAATCTGTGGACTATCAGAGTGTTGATGAAACACAGAAATTGCATCGAGATTGAATACAACAGTCACCATGCGCACCTTCCTCCATGGGAGTAATGTCTCCAAGAGTTTACGCTTTGATCGTTCCCTGGAAGACCAGTAGTAGTTTTCGATGCACATCTGGAGGCAGTCTGAAATCTGTGGACTGTCAGAGTGTTCATGAAACACAGAAATTGCATCGGGATTGAATACAACAGTCACCATGCGCACCTTCCTCCATGGGAGTAATGTCTCAATGAGTTTACGCTTTGATCGTTCCCTGGAAGACCAGTAGTAGTTTCCGATCCACTTCTGGAGGCATTCTGTAATCTGTGGCCTATCAGAGCGTTAATAAAACACAGAAATTGCATCGGGATTGATTACAACAGTCACCATGCGCACTTTCCTCCATGGGAGTAATGTCTCAAACAGTCTACGCTTTCATCGTTCCCTGGAAGACCAGTAGTAGTTTCCGATACACATCTGGAGGTATTCTGTAATCTGTGGACTATCAGAGTGTTGATGAAATACAGAAATTGAATCGGGATTGAATACAGCAGTCACCATGTTCACTTCCCTCCATGGGAGTAATTCTCAATCAGTATACGCTTTGATCGTTCCCTGGAAGACCAGTAGTAGTTTCCGATGCACATCTGGTGGCATTCTGTAATCTGTGGACTATCAGTGTGTTGATGAAACACGGAAATTGCATCGGGATTGAATACAACAGTCCCCATGCTCACTTTCCTCCACGGGAGGTATGTCTCAAACAGTCTACGATTTGATCGTTCCCTGGAAGACCAGTAGTAGTTTCCGATGCACATCAGGTGGCATTCTGTAATCTTTGGACTATCAGAGTGTTGATTAAAACAGAAATTGAATCGGGATGAAATACAACAGTCACCATGCGCACTTTCCTCCATGGGAGTAATGTCTCAAACAGTCTACGCTTTGATCGATCCCTGGAAGACCAGTAGTAGTTTCCGATTCACATCTGGAGGCATTCTGTAATCTGTGGACTATCAGACTGTTGATGAAACACAGAAATAGCATCGGGATCGAATACAACAGTCACCATGCGCACTTTCCTCCATGGGAGTAATGTCTCAAACAGTCTACGCATTGCTCGTGCCCCGGAAGACCAGTAGTAGTTTCCGATGCACATCTGGATGCATTGTGTAATCTGTGGACTATCAGAGTGTTGATGAAACACAGAAATTGCATCGGGATTGAATACAACAGTCACCATGAGCACTTTCCTCCATGGGAGTAATGTCTCAAACAGTCTACGCTTTGATCGTTCCCTGGAAGACCAGTAGTAGTTTCCGATGCACATCTGAAGGCATTCTGTAATCTGTGAACTATCAGACTGTTGATGAAACACAGAAATAGCATCGGGATTGAATACAACAGTCACCATGCGCACATTCCTCCATGGGAGTAATGTCTCAAACAGTTTACGCTTTGATCGTTCCCTAAGAGACCAGTAGTAGTTTCCGATGCACATCTGGAGATATTATGTAATCTGTGGACTATCAGACTGTTGATGAAACACAGAGATTGCATCGGGATTGAATACAACAGTCACCATGCGCACTTTCCTGCATTGGGAGTTATGTCTCAAACAGTCTACGCTTTGATCGTTCCCTGGTAGTCCAGTAGTAGTTTCCGATGCACATCTGGAGGCTTTCTGTCATCTGTGGACTATCAGAGTGTTGATGAAACACAGAAATTGCATTGTGATTGAATACAACAATCACCATGCGCACCTTCCTCCATGGGAGTAATGTCTCCAAGAGTTTACGCTTTGATCGTTCCCTGGAAGACCAGTAGTAGTTTTCGATGCACATCTGGAGGCAGTCTGTAATCTGTGGACTGTCAGAGTGTTCATGAAACACAGAAATTGCATCGGGATTGAATACAACAGTCACCATGCGCACCTTCCTCCATGGGAGTAATGTCTCAAAGAGTTTACGCTTTGATCGTTCCCTGGAAGACCAGTAGTAATTTCCGATGCACATCTGGAGGCATTTTGTAAAGTGTGGACTATCAGAGTTTTGACGAAACAAAGAAATTGCATCGGGATTGAATACAACAGTCACCATGCGCACTTACCTCCATGGGAGTAATTCTCAAACAGTCTACGCTTTGATCATTCCCTGGAAGACCAGTAGTAGTTTCCGATCCACATCTGGAGGCATTCTGTAATCTGTGGACTATCATAGCGTTAATAAAACACAGAAATTGCATCGGGATTGAATACAACAGTCACCATGCGCACTTTCCTCCATGGGAGTAATGTCTCAAACAGTCTACGCTTTGATCGTTCCCTAGAAGACCAGTAGTAGTTTCCGATGGACATCTGCTGGCATTCTGTAATCTGTGGACTATCAGAGTGTTGATGAAACACAGAAATTGCATCCGGATTGAATACAACAGTCACCATGCACACTTTCCTCCATGGGAGTAATGTTTCAAACAGTCTACGCTTTGATCGTTCCCTGGAAGACCAGTTGTAGTTTCCGATGCACATCTGGAGATATTCAGTAATCTGTGGACTATCAGACTGTTGATGAAACGCAGAAATTGCATCGGGATTGAATACAACAGTCACCATGCGCACTTTCCTGCATTGGGAGTAATGTCTCAAACAGTCTACGCTTTGCTCGTGCCCTGGAAGACCAGTAGTAGTTTCCGATGCACATCTGGATGCATTGTGTAATCTGTGGACTATCAGTGTGTTGATGAAACACAGAAATTGCATCGGGATTGAATACAACAGTCACCATGCGCACTTTCCTCCACGGGAGGTATGTCTCAAACAGTCTACGCCTTGATCGTTCCCTGCAAGACCAGTAGTACTTTCCGATGCACATCTGGAGGCATTCTGTAATCTGTGGACTATCAGACTGTTGATGAAACACAGAAATTGCATCGGGATTGAATACAGCAGTCACCATGCGCACTTTCCTCCATGAGAGTAGTGTCTCAAACAGTCTACGCTTTGATCGTGCTCTGGAAGTCTAGTAGGCATTTCCGATGAACATCTGGAGGCATTCTGTAATCTGTGGACTATCAGAGTGTTGATGAAACACAGTATTTGCATCGGGATTGAATACAACAGTCACAATGCGCACTTTCCTCCATGGGAGTAATGTCTCAAACAGTCTACGCTTTGATCGTTCCCTGGAAGACCAGTAGTAGTTTCCGATTCACATCTGGAGGTATTCTGTAATCTGTGGACTATCAGACTGTTGATGACACACAGAAATTGCATCGGGATTGAATACAACAGTCACCATGGGCACTTTCCTCCATGGGAGTAATGTCTCAAACAGTCTACGCTTTGATCGTTCCCTGGAAGACCAGTAGTAGTTTCCGATACACATCTGGAGTCATTCTGTAATCTGTGGACTATCAGAGTGTTGATGAAACACAGAAATTGCATCGGGATTGAATACAACAGTCACCATGCGCACCTTTCTCAATGGGAGTAATGTCTCAAAGAGTTTACGCTTTGATCGTTCCCTGGAAGATCAGTAGTAGTTCCCGATGCACATCTGAGGCATTTTGTATAGTGTGGACTATCAAAGTGATCATGAAACACAGAAATTGCATCGGGATTGAATACAACAGTCACCATGCGCACTTTCCTCCACGGGAGTAGTGTCTCAAACATTCTACGCTTTGATCGTTCTCTGGAAGACCAGAAGTAGTTTCCGATGCACATCTGGAGGCATTCTGAAATCTGTCTACTAACTGAGTGTTGATGAATCACAGAAATTGCATCGGGATTGAATACAACAGTCACAATGCGCACTTTCCTCCATGGGAGTAATGTCTCAAACAGTCTACGCTTTGATGGTTCCCTGGAAGACCAGTAGTAGTTTCCGATGCACATCTGTGGACTATCAGACTGTTGATGAAACACAGAAATTGCATCAGGATTGAATACAACAGTCACCATGCGCACTTTCCTCCATGGGAGTAATTCTCGAACATGCTACGCTTTGATCGTTACCTGGTAGACCAGTAGTAGTTTGCGATGCACATCTGGTGGCATTCTGTAATCTGTGGACTATCAGAGTGTTGATGAAACACAGAAATTGCATCGGGATTGAATACAACAGTCACAACGCTCGCTTTCCTCCACGGGAATAATGTCTCAAACAGTCTACGCTTTGATCGTTCCTGGAAGAACTGTAGTAGTTTCCGATGGACATCTGGAGGCATTCTGTAATCTGTGGAGTATCAGAGTGTTGATGAAACACAGAAATTGCATCTGGATTGAATACAATAGTCACCATGCGCACTTTCCTCCATGGGAGTATTGTCTCAAAGAGTTTACGCTTTGATCGTTCCCTGGAAACCAGTAGTAGTTTCTGGTGCACATCTGGAGGCATTCTGTAATTTGTGGACTTTCAGAGTGTTGATGAAACACAGAAATTGCATCGGGATTGAATACAACAGTCACCATGCGCACTTTCCTCCATGGGAGTAATTCTCAAATACTCTACACTTTGATCGTTCCCTGGAAGACATTTAGTAGTTTCCGATGCACATCTGGAGGCATTCTGTAATCTGTGGACTATCAGAGCGTTGATTTAACACAGAAATCGCATCGGGTTTGAATACAACAGTCACCATGCGCACATTCCTCCATGGGAGTAATGTGTCCAAGAGTTTACGCTTTGATCGTTCCCTCGAATACCTGTAGTAATTTCCGATGGACATCTGGAGGCATTCTGTAATCTGTGACTATCAGAGTGTTGATGAAATACAGAAATTGAATCGGGATTGCATACAACAGTCACGATGCGCACTTTCCTCCATGGGAGTAGTGTCTCAAACAGTCTACGCCTTGATCGTTCTTTGGAAGACCAGAAGTAGTTTCCGATGCACATCTGGAGGCATTCTGAAATCTGTGGACTAACTGAGTGTTGATGAAACACAGAAATTGCATCGGGATTGAATACAACAGTCACCATGCGCACTTTCCTCCTTTCGAGTAATGTCTCAAACAGTCTACGATTTTGATCGTTATCAGGAAGACCAGTAGTAGTTTCCGATGAACATCTGGTTGCATTCTGTAATCTGTGGACTATCCGTGTGTTGATAAAACACAGAAATTGAATCGGGATTGATACCGCAGTCACCATGTTCACTTACTTCCATGGGAGTAATTCTCAATCAGTATACGCTTTGATCGTTCCCTGGAAGACCAGTAGTAGTTTCCGATGCACATCGGAAGGCATTCTGTAATCTGTGGACTATCAGACTGTTGATGAAACACAGAAATAGCATCGGGATTGAATACAACAGTCACCATGCGCACTTTCCTCCATGGGAGTAATGTCTCAAACAGTTTACGCTTTGATCGTTCCCTAAGAGACCAGTAGTAGTTTCCGATGCACATCTGGAGATATGATGTAATCTGTGGACTATCAGACTGTTGATTAAACACAGAAATTGCATCGGGATTGAATACAACAGTCACCATGCGCACTTTCCTGCATTGGGAGTTATGTCTCAAACAGTCTACGCTTTGATCGTTCCCTGGTAGTCCAGTATTAGTTTCCGATGCACATCTGGAGGCTTTCTGTCATCTGTGGACTATCAGAGTGTTGATGAAACACAGAAATTGCATCGTGATTGAATACAACAGTCACCATGCGCACCTTCCTCCATGGGAGTAATGTCTCCAAGGGTTTACGCTTTGATCATTCCCTGGAAGACCAGTAGTAGTTTCCGATCCACATCTGGAGGCATTCAGTAATCTGTGGACTATCAGAGCGTTAATAAAACACAGAAATTGCATCGGGATTGAATACAACAGTCACCATGCGCACTTTCCTCCATGGGAGTAATTCTCAAATACTCTACACTTTGATCGTTCCCTGGAAGACATTTAGTAGTTTCCGATGCACATCTGGAGGCATTCTGTAATCTGTGGACTATCAGAGCGTTGATTTAACACAGAAATCGCATCGGGTTTGAATACAACAGTCACCATGCGCACATTCCTCCATGGGAGTAATGTGTCCAAGAGTTTACGCTTTGATCGTTCCCTCGAATACCTGTAGTAATTTCCGATGGACATCTGGAGGCATTCTGTAATCTGTGACTATCAGAGTGTTGATGAAATACAGAAATTACATCGGGATTGCATACAACAGTCACGATGCGCACTTTCCTCCATGGGAGTAGTGTCTCAAACAGTCTACGCCTTGATCGTTCTTTGGAAGACCAGAAGTAGTTTCCGATGCACATCTGGAGGCATTCTGAAATCTGTGGGCTAACTGAGTGTTGATGAAACACAGAAATTGCATCGGGATTGAATACAACAGTCACCATGCGCACTTTCCTCCTTTCGAGTAATGTCTCAAACAGTCTACGATTTTGATCGTTATCAGGAAGACCAGTAGTAGTTTCCGATGAACATCTGGTTGCATTCTGTAATCTGTGGACTATCCGTGTGTTGATAAAACACAGAAATTGAATCGGGATTGATACCGCAGTCACCATGTTCACTTACTTCCATGGGAGTAATTCTCAATCAGTATACGCTTTGATCGTTCCCTGGAAGACCAGTAGTAGTTTCCGATGCACATCGGAAGGCATTCTGTAATCTGTGGACTATCAGACTGTTGATGAAACACAGAAATAGCATCGGGATTGAATACAACAGTCACCATGCGCACTTTCCTCCATGGGAGTAATGTCTCAAACAGTTTACGCTTTGATCGTTCCCTAAGAGACCAGTAGTAGTTTCCGATGCACATCTGGAGATATGATGTAATCTGTGGACTATCAGACTGTTGATTAAACACAGAAATTGCATCGGGATTGAATACAACAGTCACCATGCGCACTTTCCTGCATTGGGAGTTATGTCTCAAACAGTCTACGCTTTGATCGTTCCCTGGTAGTCCAGTATTAGTTTCCGATGCACATCTGGAGGCTTTCTGTCATCTGTGGACTATCAGAGTGTTGATGAAACACAGAAATTGCATCGTGATTGAATACAACAGTCACCATGCGCACCTTCCTCCATGGGAGTAATGTCTCCAAGGGTTTACGCTTTGATCATTCCCTGGAAGACCAGTAGTAGTTTCCGATCCACATCTGGAGGCATTCAGTAATCTGTGGACTATCAGAGCGTTAATAAAACACAGAAATTGCATCGGGATTGAATACAACAGTCACCATGCGCACTTTCCTCCATGGGAGTAATGTCTCAAACAGTCTACGCTTTGATCGTTCCCTAGAAGACCAGTAGTAGTTTCCGATGGACATCTGCTGGCATTCTGTAATCTGTGGACTATCAGATTGTTGATGAAACACAGAAATTGCATCCGGATTGAATACAACAGTCACCATGCGCACTTTCCTCCATGGGAGTAATGTTTCAAACAGTCTACGCTTTGATCGTTCCCTGGAAGACCAGTTGTAGTTTCCGATGCACATCTGGAGATATTCTGTAATCTGTGGACTATCAGACTGTTGATGAAACGCAGAAATTGCATCGGGATTGAATACAACAGTCACCATGCGCACTTTCCTGCATTGGGAGTAATGTCTCAAACAGTCTACGCTTTGCTCGTGCCCTGGAAGACCAGTAGTAGTTTCCGATGCACATCTGGATGCATTGTGTAATCTGTGGACTATCAGTGTGTTGATGAAACACAGAAATTGCATCGGGATTGAATACAACAGTCACCATGCGCACTTTCCTCCACGGGAGGTATGTCTCAAACAGTCTACGCCCTGATCGTTCCCTGCAGGACCAGTAGTACTTTCCGATGCACATCTGGAGGCATTCTGTAATCTGTGGACTATAAGACTGTTGATGACACACAGAAATTGCATCGGGATTGAATACAACAGTCACCATGGGCACTTTCCTCCATGGGAGTAATGTCTCAAACAGTCTACGCTTTGATCGTGCTCTGGAAGTCTAGTAGGCATTTCCGATGAACATCTGGAGGCATTCTGTAATCTGTGGACCATCAGAGTGTTGATGAAACACAGTATTTGCATCGGGATTGAATACAACAGTCACAATGCGCACTTTCCTCCATGGGAGTAATGTCTCAAACAGTCTACGCTTTGATCGTTCCCTGGAAGACCAGTAGTAGTTTCCGATTCACATCTGGAGGCATTCTGTAATCTGTGGACTATCAGACTGTAGATGACACACAGAAATTGCATCGGGATTGAATACAACAGTCACCATGGGCACTTTCCTCCATGGGAGTAATGTCTCAATCAGTCTACGCTTTGATCGTTCCCTGGAAGACCAGTAGTAGTTTCCGATACACATCTGGAGTCATTCTGTAATCTGTGGACTATCAGAGTGTTGATGAAACACAGAAACTGCATCGGGATTGAATACAACAGTCACCATGCGCACCTATCTCAATGGGAGTAATGTCTCAAAGAGTTTACGCTTTGATCGTTCCCTGGAAGATCAGTAGTAGTTCCCGATGCTCATCTGAGGCATTTTGCATAGTGTGGACTATCAAAGTGTTCATGAAACACAGAAATTGCATCGGGATTGAATACAACAGTCACCATGCGCACTTTCCTCCATGGGAGTAATGTCTCAAACAGTCTACGCTTTGATCGTTCCCTAGAAGACCAGTAGTGGTTTCCGATGGACATCTGCTGGCATTCTGTAATCTGTGGACTATCAGATTGTTGATGAAACACAGAAATTGCATCCGGATTGAATACAACAGTCACCATGCGCACTTTCCTCCATAGGAGTAATGTCTCTAACAGTCTACGCATCGATAGTTCCCTGCAAGACCAGTAGTACTTTCCGATGCACATCTGGAGGCATTCTGTAATCTGTGGACTATCAGACTGTTGATGAAACACAGAAATTGCATCGGGATTGAATACAACAGTCACTATGCGCACTTTTCTGCATTGGGAGTAATGTCTCAAACAGTCTACGCTTTGATCGTGCTCTGGAAGTCCAGTAGTAGTTTCCGATGCACATCTGGAGGCATTCTGTAATCTGTGGACTATCAGAGTGTTGATGAAACACAGTATTTGCATCAAGATTGAATACAACAGTCACAATGCGCACTTTCCTCCATGGGAGTAATGTCTCAAACAGTCTACGCTTTGATGGTTCCCTGGAAGACCAGTAGTAGTTTCCGATGCACATCTGTGGACTATCAGACTGTTGATGAAACACAGAAATTGCATCGGGATTGAATACAACAGTCACCATGCGCACTTTCCTCCATGGGAGTAATTCTCGAACATGCTACGCTTTGATCGTTACCTGGTAGACCAGTAGTAGTTTGCGATGCACATCTGGTGGCATTCTGCAATCTGTGGACTATCAGAGTGTTGATGAAACACAGAAATTGCATCGGGATTGAATACAACAGTCACAACGCTCACTTTCCTCCACGGGAGTAATGTCTCAAACAGTCTACGATTTGATCGTTCCCTAGAAGACCAGTAGTAGTTTCCGATGGACATCTGCTGGCATTCTGTAATCTGTGGACTATCAGATTGTTGATGAAACACAGAAATTGCATCCGGATTGAATACAACAGTCACCATGCGCACTTTCCTCCATGGGAGTAATGTTTCAAACAGTCTACGCTTTGATCGTTCCCTGGAAGTCCAGTTGTAGTTTCCGATGCCCATCTGGAGATATTCTGTAATCTGTGGACTATCAGACTGTTGATGAAACGCAGAAATTGCATCGGGATTGAATACAACAGTCACCATGCGCACTTTCCTGCATTGGGAGTAATGTCTCAAACAGTCTACGCTTTGCTCGTGCCCTGGAAGACCAGTAGTAGTTTCCGATGCACATCTGGATGCATTGTGTAATCTGTGGACTATCAGTGTGTTGATGAAACACAGAAATTGCATCGGGATTGAATACAACAGTCACCATGCGCACTTTCCTCCACGGGAGGTATGTCTCAAACAGTCTACGCCCTGATCGTTCCCTGCAAGACCAGTAGTACTTTCCGATGCACATCTGGAGGCATTCTGTAATCTGTGGACTATCAGACTGTTGATGAAACACAGAAATTGCATCGGGATTGAATACAGCAGTCACCATGCGCACTTTCCTCCATGAGAGTAGTGTCTCAAACAGTCTACGCTTTGATCGTGCTCTGGAAGTCTAGTAGGCATTTCCGATGAACATCTGGAGGCATTCTGTAATCTGTGGACTATCATAGTGTTGATGAAACACAGTATTTGCATCGGGATTGAATACAACAGTCACAATGGGCACTTTCCTCCATGGGAGTAATGTCTCAAACAGTCTACGCTTTGATCATTCCCTGGAAGACCAGTAGTAGTTTCCGATACACATCTGGAGTCATTCTGTAATCTGTAGACTATCAGAGTGTTGATGAAACACAGATATTGCATCGGGATTGAATACAACAGTCACCATGCGCACCTTTCTCAATGGGAGTAATGTCTCAAAGAGTTTACGCTTTGATCGTTCCCTGGAAGATCAGTAGTAGTTCCCGATGAACATCTGAGGCATTTTGTATAGTGTGGACTATCAAAGTGTTCATGAAACACAGAAATTGCATCGGGATTCAATACAACAGTCACCATGCGCACTTTCCTCCATGGGAGTAATGTCTCAAACAGTCTACGCTTTGATCGTTCCCTAGAAGACCAGTAGAAGTTTCCGATGGACATCTGCTGGCATTCTGTAATCTGTGGACTATCAGATTGTTGATGAAACACAGAAATTGCATCCGGATTGAATACAACAGTCACCATGCGCACTTTCCTCCATGGGAGTAATGTCTCTAACAGTCTACGCATCGATAGTTCCCTGCAAGACCAGTAGTACTTTCCGATGCACATCTGGAGGCATTCTGTAATCTGTGGACTATCAGACTGTTGTGAAACACAGAAATTGCATCGGGATTGAATACAACAGTCACTATGCGCACTTTTCTGCATTGGGAGTAATGTCTCAAACAGTCTACGCTTTGATCGTGCTCTGGAAGTCCAGTAGTAGTTTCCGATGCACATCTGGAGGCATTCTGTAATCTGTGGACTATCAGAGTGTTGATGAAACACAGTATTTGCATCAAGATTGAATACAACAGTCACAATGCGCACTTTCCTCCATGGGAGTAATGTCTCAAACAGTCTACGCTTTGATGGTTCCCTGGAAGACCAGTAGTAGTTTCTGATGCACATCTGTGGACTATCAGACTGTTGATGAAACACAGAAATTGCATCGGGATTGAATACAACAGTCACCATGCGCACTTTCCTCCATGGGAGTAATTCTCGAACATGCTACGCTTTGATCGTTACCTGGTAGACCAATAGTAGTTTGCGATGCACATCTGGTGGCATTCTGTAATCTGTGGACTATCAGAGTGTTGATGAAACACAGAAATTGCATCGGGATTGAATACAACAGTCACAACGCTCACTTTCCTCCACGGGACTAATGTCTCAAACAGTCTACGCTTTGATCGTTCCTGGAAGAACAGTGGTAGTTTCCGATGGACATCTGGAGGCATTCTGTAATCTGTGGAGTATCAGAGTGTTGATGAAACACAGAAATTGCATCTGGATTGAATACAATAGTCACCATGCGCACTTTCCTCCATGGGAGTATTGTCTCAAAGAGTTTACGCTTTGATCGTTCCCTGGAAACCATTAGCAGTTTCTGATGCACATCTGGAGGCATTCTGTAATTTGTGGACTTTCAGAGTGTTGATAAAACACAGAAATTGCATCGGGATTGAATACAACAGTCACCATGCGCACTTTCCTCCATGGGAAAAATTCTCAAATACTCTACACTTTGATCGTTCCCTGGAGGACCAGTAGTAATTTCCGATGCACATCTGGAGGCATTCTGTAATCTGTGGACTATCAGAGCGTTGATTTAACACAGAAATCGCATCGGGATTGAATACAACAGTCACCATGCGCACATTCCTCCATGGGAGTAATGTGTCCAAGAGTTTACGCTTTGATCGTTCCCTTGAATACCTGTAGTAATTTCCGATGGACATCTGGAGGCATTCTGTAATCTATGACTATCAGAGTGTTGATGAAATACAAAAATTGAATCGGGATTGCATACAACAGTCACGATGCGCACTTTCCTCCATGGGAGTAGTGTCTCAAACAGTCTACGCCTTGATCGTTCTTTGGAAGACCAGAAGTAGTTTCCGATGCACATCTGGAGGCATTCTGAAATCTGTGGACTAACTGAGTGTTGATGAAACACAGAAATTGCATCGGGATTGAATACAACAGTCACCATGCGCACTTTCCTCCTTTCGAGTAATTTCTCAAACAGTCTACGATTTTGATCGTTCCCAGGAAGACCAGTAGTAGTTTCCGATGAACTTCTGGTTGCATTCTGTAGTCTGTGGACTATCAGAGTGTTGATGAAATACAGACATTGAATCGGGATTGAATACCGCAGTCACCATTTTCACTTCCCTCCATGGGAATAATTCTCAATCAGTATACGCTTTGATCGTTCCCTGGTAGACCAGTAGTAGTTTCCGATGCACATCTGGTGGCATTCTGTAATCTGTGGACTATCCGTGTGTTGATGAAACACAGAAATTGCCTCGGGATTGAATACAACAGTCACCATGCGCACATTCCTGCATTGGGAGTAATGTCTCAAACAGTCTACGCTTTGATCGTTCCCTGGAAGACCAGTAGTAGTTTCCGATGCACATAAGGTGGCATTCTGTAATCTGTGGACTATCAGAGTGTTGATAAAAAACAGAAATTGAATCGGGTTTAAATACAACAGTCACCATGCGCACTTTCCTAAACGGGAGTAATGTCTCAAAGAGTCTACGAGTTGATCGTTCCCTGGAAGACCAGTAGTAGTTTCCGATGGACATCTGGTGGCATTATGTAATCTGTGGACTATCAGAGTATTGATGAAACACAGAAATTGCATCGGGATTGAATACAACAGTCAGCATGCGCACTTTCCTCCATGGGATTAATGTCTCTAATAGTCTACGCTTTGATCGTTCCCTGCAAGACCAGTAGTACTTTCCGATGCACATCTGGAGGCATTCTGTAATCAGTGGACTATCAGAGTGTTGATGAAACACAGTATTTGCATCGGGATTGAATACAACAGTCACAATGCGCACTTTCCTCCATGGGAGTAATGTCTGAAACAGTCTACGCTTTGATCGTTCTCTGGAAGACCAGTAGTAGTTTCCGATTCACATCTGGAGGCATTCTGTAATCTGTGGACTATCAGACTGTTGATGAAACACAGAAATTGCATCGGGATTGAATACAACATTCACCATGCGCACTTTCCTCCATGGGAGTAATGTCTCAAACAGTCTACGCTTTGATCGTTCTCTGGAAGACCAGTAGTAGTTTCCGATTCACATCTGGAGGCATTCTGTAATCTGTGGACTATCAGACTGTTGATGAAACACAGAAATTACATCGGGATTGAATACAACAGCCACCATGCGCACTTTCCTCCATGGGAGTAATGTCGCAAACAGTCTACGCTTTGCTCGTGCCCTGGAAGACCAGTAGTAGTTTCCGATGCACATCTGGATGCATTGTGTAATCTGTGGACTATCAGAGTGTTGATGAAACACAGAAATTGCATCGGGATTGAATACAACAGTCACCATGCGCACTTTCCTCCATGGGAGTAATGTCTCAAACAGTCTACGCTTTGATCGTTCCCTGGAAGACCAGTAGTAGTTTCCGATGCAAATCTGAAGGCATTCTGTAATCTGTGGACTATCAGACTGTTGATGAAACACAGAAATAGCATCGGGATTGAATACAACAGTCACCATGCGCACCTACCTCCATGGGAGTAATTCTTAAACAGTCTACGCTTTGATCATTCCCTGGAAGACCAGTAGTAGTTTCCGATCCACATCTGGAGGCATTCTGTAATCTGTGGACTATCAGAGCGTTAATAAAACACAGAAATTGCATCGGGATTGAATACAACAGTCACCATGCGCACTTTCCTCCATGGGAGTAATGTGTCAAACATTCTACGCTTTGATAGTTCCCTGGAAGACCAGTAGTAGTTTCCGATGCACATCTGTGGACTATCAGACTGTTGATGAAACACAGAAACTGCACCGGGATTGAATACAACAGTCACCATGCGCACTTTCCTCCATGGGAGTAATGTCTCAAACAGCCTACGCTTTGATCGTTCCCTGGAAGACCAGTAGTAGTTTCCGATACACATCTGGAGGTATTCTGTAATCTGTGGACTATCACAGTGTTGATGAAACACAGAAATCGCATCGGGATTGAATGCAACAGTCACCATGCGCACCTTCCTCCATGGGAGTAATGTCTCAAAGAGTTTACGCTTTGATCGTTCACTGGAAGACCAGTAGAAGTTTCCGATGCACATATGGATGCATTCTATAATCTGTGGAGTGTCAGAGTGTTGATGAAACACAGAAATTCCATCGGGATTGAATACAACAGTCACCATGCGCACCTTCCTCCATGGGTGTAATGTGTCCAAGAGTTTACGCTTTGATCGTTCCTTCGAAGACCAGTAGTAATTTCCGATGGACATCTGCAGGCATTCTGTAATCTGTGACTATCAGAGTGTTGATGTAACACAGAAATTGAATCTGGATTGAATACAACAGTCACCATGCGCACTTTCCTCCATGGGAGTAGTGTCTCAAACAGTCTACGCCTTGATCTTTCTTTGGAAGAACAGAAGTAGTTTCCGATGCACATCTGGAGGCATTCTGAAATCTGTGGACTAACTGAGTGTTGATGAAACACAGAAATTGCATCGGGATTGAATACAACAGTCACCATGCGCACTTTCCTCCTTTCGAGTAATGTCTCAAACAGTCTACGCTTTGATCGTTCCCAGGAAGACCAGTAGTAGTTTCCGAAGAACATCTGGTGGCATTCTGTAATCTGTGGACTATCAGAGTGTTGATGAAATACAGAAATTGAATCGGGATTGAATACAGCAGTCACCATGTTCACTTCCCTCCATGGGAGTAATTCTCAATCAGTATACGCTTTGATCGTTCCCTGGAAGACCAGTAATAGTTTCCGATGCACATCTGGTGGCATTCTGTATGCTGTGGACTATCAGTGTGTTGATGAAACACGGAAATTGCATCGGGATTGAATACAACAGTCCCCATGCTCACTTTCCTCCACGGGAGGTATGTCTCAAACAGTCTACGATTTGATCGTTGCCTGGAAGACCAGTAGTAGTTTCCGATGCACATCAGGTGGCATTCTGTAATCTGTGGACTATCAGAGTGTTGATAAAAAACAGAAATTGAATCGGGATTAAATACAACAGTCACCATGCGCACCTTCCTAAACGGGAGTAATGTCTCAAAGAGTCTACGCGTTGATCGTTCCCTGGAAGACCAGTAGTAGTTTCCGATGGACATCTGGTGGCATTATGTAATCTGTGGACTATCAGAGTATTGATGAAACACAGAAATTGCATCGGGATTGAATACAACAGTCACCATGCGCACTTTCCTCCATGGGAGTAATGTCTCTAATAGTCTACGCTTTGATCGTTCCCTGCAAGGCCAGTAGTACTTTCCGATGCACATCTGGAGACATTCTGTAATCAGTGGACTATCACAGTGTTGATGAAACACAGTATTTGCATCGGGATTGAATACAACAGTCACAATGCGCACTTTCCTCCATGGGAGTAATGTCTGATACAGTCTATGCTTTGATCGTTCCCTGGAAGACCAGTAGTAGATTCCGATTCACATCTGGAGGCATTCTGTAATCTGTGGACTATCAGACTGTTGATGAAACACAGAAATTGCCTCGGGATTGAATACAACAGTCACCATGCGCACATTCCTGCATTGGGAGTAATGTCTCAAACAGTCTACGCTTTGATCGTTCCCTGGAAGATTAGTAGTAGTTTCCGATGCACATCAGGTGGCATTCTGTAATCTGTGGACTATCAGAGTATTGATGAAACACAGAAATTGCATCGGGATTGAATACAACAGTCAGCATGCGCACTTTCCTCCATGGGAGTAATTTCTCTAACAGTCTATGTTTTGATCGTTCCCTGCAAGACCAGTAGTACTTTCCGATGCACATCTGGAGGCATTCTGTAATCTGTGGACTATCAGACTGTTGATGAAACACAGAAATTGCGTCGGGATTGAATACAACAGTCACCAAGCGCACTTTTCTGCATTGGGAGTAATGTCTCAAACAGTCTACGCTTTGATCGTGCTCTGGAAGTCCAGTAGTAGTTTCCGATACACATCTGGAGTAATTCTGTAATCTGTGGACTGTCAGAGTGTTGATGAAACACAGAAATTGCATCGGGATTGAATACAACAGTCACCATGCGCACCTTTCTCAATGGGAGTAATGTCTCAAAGAGTTTACGCTTTGATCGTTGCCTGGAAGATCAGTAGTAGTTCCCGATGCACATCTGAGGCATTTTGTATAGTGTGGACTATCAAAGTGTTGATGAAACACAGAAATTGCATCGGGATTGAATACAACAGTCACCATGCGCACTTTCCTATACGGGAGTAGTGTCTCAAACATTCTACGCTTTGATCGTACTCTGGAAGACCAGAAGTAGTTTCCGATGCACATCTAGAGGCATTCTGAAATCTGTGGATTAACTGAGTGTTGATGAAACACAGAAATTGCATCGGGATTGAATACAACAGTCACAATGCGCACTTTCCTCCATGGGAGTAATTCTCAAACAGTCTACACTTTGATCGTTCCCTGGAAGACCAGTTGTAGATTCCGATGCACATCTGGAGATATTCTGTAATCTGTGGACTATCAGACTTTTGATGAAACGCTGAAATTGCATCGGGATTGAATACAACAGTCAGCATGCGCACTTTCCTCCATGGGAGTAATGTCTCTAACAGACTACGCTTTGATTGTTCCCTGCAAGACCAGTAGTAGTTTCCGATGCACATCTGTGGACTATCAGACTGTTGATGAAACACAGAAATTGCATCTGGATTGAATACAACAGTCACCATGGGCACTTTCCTCCATGGGAGTAATGTCTCAAACAGTCTACGCTTTGATCGTTCCCTGGAAGACCAGTAGTAGTTTCCGATACACATCTGGAGGTATTCTGTAATCTGTGGACTATCAGACTGTTGATGAAACACAGAAATTGCATCGGGATTGAATACAACAGTCACCATGGGCACCTTCCTCCATGGGAGTAATGTCTCAAAGAGTTTACCCTTTAATCGTTCACTGGAAGACCAGTAGTAGTTTCCGATGCACATATGGAGGCATTCTATAATCTGTGGAGTGTCAGAGTTTTGATGAAACACAGAAATTCCATCGGGATTGAATACAACAGTCACCATGCGCACCTTCCTCCATGGGAGTAATGTGTCCAAGAGTTTACGCCTCGATCGTTCCCTCGAAGACCAGTAGTAATTTCCAATGGACATCTGGAGGCATTATGTAATCTGTGACTGTCAGAGTGTTGATGCAACACAGAAATTGAATCGGGATTGAATACAACAGTCACCATGCGCACTTTCCTCCATGGGAGTAGTGTCTCAAACAGTCTACGCCTTGATCGTACTTTGGAAGACCAGAAGTAGTTTCCGATGCACATATGGAGGCATTCTGAAATCTGTGGACTAACTGAGTGTTGATGAAACACAGAAATTGCATCGGGATTGAATACAACAGTCACCATGCGCACTTTCCTCCTTTCGAGTAATGTCTCAAACAGTCTACGCTTTGATCGTTCCCAGGGAGACCAGTAGTAGTTTCCGATGAACATCTGGTGGCATTCTGTAATCTGTGGACTATCAGAGTGTTGATGAAATACAGAAATTGAATCGGGATTGAATACAGCAGTCACCATGTTCACTTCCCTCCATGGGAGTAATTGTCAATCAGTATACGCTTTGATCGTTCCCTGGAAGACCAGTAGTAGTTTCCGATGCACATCTGGTGGCATTCTGTAATCTGTGGACTATCAGTGTGTTGATGAAACACAGAAATTGCATCGGGATTGAATACAACAGTCCCCATGCTCACTTTCCTCCACGGGAGGTATGTTTCAAACAGCCTACGATTTGATCGGTCCCTGGAAGACCAGTAGTAGTTTCCGATGCACATCAGGTGTCATTCTGTAATCTGTGGACTATCAGAGTGTTGATAAAAAACAGAAATTGAATCGGGACGAAATACAACAGTCACCATGCGCACTTTCCTAAAAGGGGGTAATGTCTCAAAGAGTCTACGCGTTGATCGTTCCCTGGAAGACCAGTAGTACTTTCCGATGCACATCTGGAGGCATTCTGTAATCAGTGGACTATCACAGTGTTGATGAAACACAGAAATCGCATCGGGATTGAATACAACAGTCCCCATGCTCACTTTCCTCCACGGGAGGTATGTCTCAAACAGTCTACGATTTGATCGTTCCCTGGAAGACCAGTAGTAGTTTCCGATGCACATCAGGTGGCATTCTGTAATCTGTGGACTATCAGAGTGTTGATAAAAAACAGAAATTGAATCGGGATTAAATACAACACTCACCATGCGCACTTTCCTAAACGGGAGTAATGTCTCAAAGAGTCTACGAGTTGATCGTTCCCTGGAAGACCAGTAGTAGTTTCCGATGGACATCTGGTGGCATTATGTAATCTGTGGACTATCAGAGTATTGATGAAACACAGAAATTGCATCGGGATTGAATACAACAGTCACCATGCGCACTTTCCTCCATGGGAGTAATGTCTCTAATAGTCTACGCTTTGATCGTTCCCTGCAAGACCAGTAGTACTTTCCGATGCACATCTGGAGACATTCTGTAATCAGTGGACTATCAGAGTGTTGATGAAACACAGTATTTGCATCGGGATTGAATACAACAGTCACAATGCGCACTTTCCTCCATGGGAGTAATGTCTCAAACAGTCTACGCTTTGATCGTTCCCTGGAAGACCAGTAGTAGTTTCCGATACACATCTGGAGTCAATCTGTTATCTGTGGACTATCAGAGTGTTGATGAAACACAGAAATTGCATCGGGATTGAATACAACAGTCACCATGCGCACCTTTCTCAATGGGAGTAATGTCTCAAAGAGTTTACGCTTTGATCGTTCCCTGGAAGATCAGTAGTAGTTCCCGATGCACATCTGAGGCATTTTGTATAGTGTGGACTATCAAAGTGTTTATGAAACACAGAAATTGCATCGGGATTGAATACAACAGTCACCATGCGCACTTTCCTCCACAGGAGTAGTGTCTCAAACATTCTACGCTTTGATCGTTCTCTGGAAGACCAGAAGTAGTTTCCGATGCACATCTGGAGAAATTGTGTAATCTGTGGACTATCAGAGTGTTGATGAAACACAGAAATTGCATCGGGATTGAATACAACAGTCACCATGCGCACTTTCCTCCATGGGAGTAATGTCTCAAACAGTCTACGCTTTGATCGTTCCCTGGAAGACCAGTAGTAGTTTCCGATGCAAATCTGAAGGCATTCTGTAATCTGTGGACTATCAGACTGTTGATGAAACACAGAAATAGCATCGGGATTGAATACAACAGTCACCATGCGCACCTACCTCCATGGGAGTAATTCTTAAACAGTCTACGCTTTGATCATTCCCTGGAAGACCAGTAGTAGTTTCCGATCCACATCTGGAGGCATTCTGTAATCTGAGGACTATCAGAGCGTTAATAAAACACAGAAATTGCATCGGGATTGAATACAACAGTCACCATGCGCACTTTCCTCCATGGGAGTAATGTGTCAAACATTCTACGCTTTGATAGTTCCCTGGAAGACCAGTAGTAGTTTCCGATGCACATCTGTGGACTATCAGACTGTTGATGAAACACAGAAACTGCACCGGGATTGAATACAACAGTCACCATGCGCACTTTCCTCCATGGGAGTAATGTCTCAAACAGCCTACGCTTTGATCGTTCCCTGGAAGACCAGTAGTAGTTTCCGATGCACATAAGGTGGCATTCTGTAATCTGTGGACTATCAGAGTGTTGATAAAAAACAGAAATTGAATCGGGTTTAAATACAACAGTCACCATGCGCACTTTCCTAAACGGGAGTAATGTCTCAAAGAGTCTACGAGTTGATCGTTCCCTGGAAGACCAGTAGTAGTTTCCGATGGACATCTGGTGGCATTATGTAATCTGTGGACTATCAGAGTATTGATGAAACACAGAAATTGCATCGGGATTGAATACAACAGTCAGCATGCGCACTTTCCTCCATGGGAGTAATGTCTCTAATAGTCTACGCTTTGATCGTTCCCTGCAAGGCCAGTAGTACTTTCCGATGCACATCTGGAGGCATTCTGTAATCAGTGGACTATCAGAGTGTTGATGAAACACAGTATTTGCATCGGGATTGAATACAACAGTCACAATGCGCACTTTCCTCCATGGGAGTAATGTCTGAAACAGTCTACGCTTTGATCGTTCTCTGGAAGACCAGTAGTAGTTTCCGATTCACATCTGGAGGCATTCTGTAATCTGTGGACTATCAGACTGTTGATGAAACACAGAAATTGCATCGGGATTGAATACAACATTCACCATGCGCACTTTCCTCCATGGGAGTAATGTCTCAAACAGTCTACGCTTTGATCGTTCTCTGGAAGACCAGTAGTAGTTTCCGATTCACATCTGGAGGCATTCTGTAATCTGTGGACTATCAGACTGTTGATGAAACACAGAAATTACATCGGGATTGAATACAACAGCCACCATGCGCACTTTCCTCCATGGGAGTAATGTCTCAAACAGTCTACGCTTTGCTCGTGCCCTGGAAGACCAGTAGTAGTTTCCGATGCACATCTGGATGCATTGTGTAATCTGTGGACTATCAGACTGTTGATGAAACACAGAAATAGCATCGGGATTGAATACAACAGTCACCATGCGCACCTACCTCCATGGGAGTAATTCTTAAACAGTCTACGCTTTGATCATTCCCTGGAAGACCAGTAGTAGTTTCCGATCCACATCTGGAGGCATTCTGTAATCTGTGGACTATCAGAGCGTTAATAAAACACAGAAATTGCATCGGGATTGAATACAACAGTCACCATGCGCACTTTCCTCCATGGGAGTAATGTGTCAAACATTCTACGCTTTGATAGTTCCCTGGAAGACCAGTAGTAGTTTCCGATGCACATCTGTGGACTATCAGACTGTTGATGAAACACAGAAACTGCACCGGGATTGAATACAACAGTCACCATGCGCACTTTCCTCCATGGGAGTAATGTCTCAAACAGCCTACGCTTTGATCGTTCCCTGGAAGACCAGTAGTAGTTTCCGATACACATCTGGAGGTATTCTGTAATCTGTGGACTATCACAGTGTTGATGAAACACAGAAATCGCATCGGGATTGAATGCAACAGTCACCATGCGCACCTTCCTCCATGGGAGTAATGTCTCAAAGAGTTTACGCTTTGATCGTTCACTGGAAGACCAGTAGTAGTTTCCGATGCACATATGGAGGCATTCTATAATCTGTGGAGTGTCAGAGTGTTGATGAAACACAGAAATTCCATCGGGATTGAATACAACAGTCACCATGCGCACCTTCCTCCATGGGTGTAATGTGTCCAAGAGTTTACGCTTTGATCGTTCCTTCGAAGACCAGTAGTAATTTCCGATGGACATCTGCAGGCATTCTGTAATCTGTGACTATCAGAGTGTTGATGTAACACAGAAATTGAATCTGGATTGAATACAACAGTCACCATGCGCACTTTCCTCCATGGGAGTAGTGTCTCAAACAGTCTACGCCTTGATCTTTCTTTGGAAGACCAGAAGTAGTTTCCGATGCACATCCGGAGGCATTCTGAAATCTGTGGACTAACTGAGTGTTGATGAAACACAGAAATTGCATCGGGATTGAATACAACAGTCACCATGCGCACTTTCCTCCTTTCGAGTAATGTCTCAAACAGTCTACGCTTTGATCGTTCCCAGGAAGACCAGTAGTAGTTTCCGAAGAACATCTGGTGGCATTCTGTAATCTGTGGACTATCAGAGTGTTGATGAAATACAGAAATTGAATCGGGATTGAATACAGCAGTCACCATGTTCACTTCCCTCCATGGGAGTAATTCTCAATCAGTATACGCTTTGATCGTTCCCTGGAAGACCAGTAATAGTTTCCGATGCACATCTGGTGGCATTCTGTATGCTGTGGACTATCAGTGTGTTGATGAAACACGGAAATTGCATCGGGATTGAATACAACAGTCCCCATGCTCACTTTCCTCCACGGGAGGTATGTCTCAAACAGTCTACGATTTGATCGTTCCCTGGAAGACCAGTAGTAGTTTCCGATGCACATCAGGTGGCATTCTGTAATCTGTGGACTATCAGAGTGTTGATAAAAAACAGAAATTGAATCGGGATTAAATACAACAGTCACCATGCGCACCTTCCTAAACGGGAGTAATGTCTCAAAGAGTCTACGCGTTGATCGTTCCCTGGAAGACCAGTAGTAGTTTCCGATGGACATCTGGTGGCATTATGTAATCTGTGGACTATCAGAGTATTGATGAAACACAGAAATTGCATCGGGATTGAATACAACAGTCACCATGCGCACTTTCCTCCATGGGAGTAATGTCTCTAATAGTCTACGCTTTGATCGTTCCCTGCAAGGCCAGTAGTACTTTCCGATGCACATCTGGAGACATTCTGTAATCAGTGGACTATCACAGTGTTGATGAAACACAGTATTTGCATCGGGATTGAATACAACAGTCACAATGCGCACTTTCCTCCATGGGAGTAATGTCTGATACAGTCTATGCTTTGATCGTTCCCTGGAAGACCAGTAGTAGATTCCGATTCACATCTGGAGGCATTCTGTAATCTGTGGACTATCAGACTGTTGATGAAACACAGAAATTGCCTCGGGATTGAATACAACAGTCACCATGCGCACATTCCTGCATTGGGAGTAATGTCTCAAACAGTCTACGCTTTGATCGTTCCCTGGAAGATTAGTAGTAGTTTCCGATGCACATCAGGTGGCATTCTGTAATCTGTGGACTATCAGAGTATTGATGAAACACAGAAATTGCATCGGGATTGAATACAACAGTCAGCATGCGCACTTTCCTCCATGGGAGTAATTTCTCTAACAGTCTATGTTTTGATCGTTCCCTGCAAGACCAGTAGTACTTTCCGATGCACATCTGGAGGCATTCTGTAATCTGTGGACTATCAGACTGTTGATGAAACACAGAAATTGCGTCGGGATTGAATACAACAGTCACCAAGCGCACTTTTCTGCATTGGGAGTAATGTCTCAAACAGTCTACGCTTTGATCGTGCTCTGGAAGTCCAGTAGTAGTTTCCGATACACATCTGGAGTAATTCTGTAATCTGTGGACTGTCAGAGTGTTGATGAAACACAGAAATTGCATCGGGATTGAATACAACAGTCACCATGCGCACCTTTCTCAATGGGAGTAATGTCTCAAAGAGTTTACGCTTTGATCGTTGCCTGGAAGATCAGTAGTAGTTCCCGATGCACATCTGAGGCATTTTGTATAGTGTGGACTATCAAAGTGTTGATGAAACACAGAAATTGCATCGGGATTGAATACAACAGTCACCATGCGCACTTTCCTATACGGGAGTAGTGTCTCAAACATTCTACGCTTTGATCGTACTCTGGAAGACCAGAAGTAGTTTCCGATGCACATCTAGAGGCATTCTGAAATCTGTGGATTAACTGAGTGTTGATGAAACACAGAAATTGCATCGGGATTGAATACAACAGTCACAATGCGCACTTTCCTCCATGGGAGTAATTCTCAAACAGTCTACACTTTGATCGTTCCCTGGAAGACCAGTTGTAGATTCCGATGCACATCTGGAGATATTCTGTAATCTGTGGACTATCAGACTTTTGATGAAACGCTGAAATTGCATCGGGATTGAATACAACAGTCAGCATGCGCACTTTCCTCCATGGGAGTAATGTCTCTAACAGACTACGCTTTGATTGTTCCCTGCAAGACCAGTAGTAGTTTCCGATGCACATCTGTGGACTATCAGACTGTTGATGAAACACAGAAATTGCATCTGGATTGAATACAACAGTCACCATGGGCACTTTCCTCCATGGGAGTAATGTCTCAAACAGTCTACGCTTTGATCGTTCCCTGGAAGACCAGTAGTAGTTTCCGATACACATCTGGAGGTATTCTGTAATCTGTGGACTAACTGAGTGTTGATGAAACACAGAAATTGCATCGGGATTGAATACAACAGTCACCATGCGCACTTTCCTCCTTTCGAGTAATGTCTCAAACAGTCTACGCTTTGATCGTTCCCAGGGAGACCAGTAGTAGTTTCCGATGAACATCTGGTGGCATTCTGTAATCTGTGGACTATCAGAGTGTTGATGAAATACAGAAATTGAATCGGGATTGAATACAGCAGTCACCATGTTCACTTCCCTCCATGGGAGTAATTGTCAATCAGTATACGCTTTGATCGTGCTCTGGAAGTCCAGTAGTAGTTTCCGATACACATCTGGAGTAATTCTGTAATCTGTGGACTGTCAGAGTGTTGATGAAACACAGAAATTGCATCGGGATTGAATACAACAGTCCCCATGCTCACTTTCCTCCACGGGAGGTATGTTTCAAACAGCCTACGATTTGATCGGTCCCTGGAAGACCAGTAGTAGTTTCCGATGCACATCAGGTGTCATTCTGTAATCTGTGGACTATCAGAGTGTTGATAAAAAACAGAAATTGAATCGGGACGAAATACAACAGTCACCATGAGCACTTTCCTAAACGGGAGTAATGTCTCAAAGAGTCTACGCGTTGATCGTTCCCTGGAAGACCAGTAGTACTTTCCGATGCACATCTGGAGGCATTCTGTAATCAGTGGACTATCACAGTGTTGATGAAACACAGAAATCGCATCGGGATTGAATACAACAGTCCCCATGCTCACTTTCCTCCACGGGAGGTATGTCTCAAACAGTCTACGATTTGATCGTTCCCTGGAAGACCAGTAGTAGTTTCCGATGCACATCAGGTGGCATTCTGTAATCTGTGGACTATCAGAGTGTTGATAAAAAACAGAAATTGAATCGGGATTAAATACAACACTCACCATGCGCACTTTCCTAAACGGGAGTAATGTCTCAAAGAGTCTACGAGTTGATCGTTCCCTGGAAGACCAGTAGTAGTTTCCGATGGACATCTGGTGGCATTATGTAATCTGTGGACTATCAGAGTATTGATGAAACACAGAAATTGCATCGGAATTGAATACAACAGTCACCATGCGCACTTTCCTCCATGGGAGTAATGTCTCTAATAGTCTACGCTTTGATCGTTCCCTGCAAGACCAGTAGTACTTTCCGATGCACATCTGGAGACATTCTGTAATCAGTGGACTATCAGAGTGTTGATGAAACACAGTATTTGCATCGGGATTGAATACAACAGTCACAATGCGCACTTTCCTCCATGGGAGTAATGTCTCAAACAGTCTACGCTTTGATCGTTCCCTGGAAGACCAGTAGTAGTTTCCGATACACATCTGGAGTCAATCTGTTATCTGTGGACTATCAGAGTGTTGATGAAACACAGAAATTGCATCGGGATTGAATACAACAGTCACCATGCGCACCTTTCTCAATGGGAGTAATGTCTCAAAGAGTTTACGCTTTGATCGTTCCCTGGAAGATCAGTAGTAGTTCCCGATGCACATCTGAGGCATTTTGTATAGTGTGGACTATCAAAGTGTTTATGAAACACAGAAATTGCATCGGGATTGAATACAACAGTCACCATGCGCACTTTCCTCCACAGGAGTAGTGTCTCAAACATTCTACGCTTTGATCGTTCTCTGGAAGACCAGAAGTAGTTTCCGATGCACATCTGGAGGCATTCTGAAATCTGTCTACTAACTGAGTGTTGATGAAACACAGAAATTGCATCGGGATTGAATACAACAGTCACAATGCGCACTTTCCTCCATGGGAGTAATTCTCAAACAGTCTACACTTTGATCGTTCCCTGGAAGACCAGTTGTAGATTCCGATGCACATCTGGAGATATTCTGTAAGCTGTGGACTATCAGACTTTTGATGAAACGCTGAAATTGCATCGGGATTGAATACAACAGTCAGCATGCGCACTTTCCTCCATGGGAGTAATGTCTCTAACAGTCTACGCTTCGATAGTTCCCTGCGATACCAGTAGTACATTCCGATGCACATCTGGAAGCATTCTGTAATCTGTGGACTATCAGACTGTTGATGAAACACAGAAATTGCATCGGGATTGAATACAACAGTCACAATGCGCACTTTCTTCCATGGGAGTAATGTCTCAAACAGTCTACGCTTTGATGGTTCCCTGGAAGACCAGTAGTAGTTTCCGATGCACATCTGTGGACTATCAGACTGTTGATGAAACACAGAAATTGCATCGGGATTGAATACAACAGACACCATGCGCACTTTCCTCCATGGGAGTAATGTCTCAAACAGTCTACGCTTTGATTGTTCCCTGGAAGACCAGTAGTAGTTTCCGATACACATCTGGAGGCATTCTATAATCTGTGGAGTGTCAGAGTGTTGATGAAACACAGAAATTCCATCGGGATTGAATACAACAGTCACCATGCGCACCTTCCTCCATGGGAGTAATGTGTCCAAGAGTTTACGCTATGATCGTTCCCTCGGAGACCAGTAGTAATTTCCGAT